>NC_086452.1:29816655-29939155 GCF_028390025.1 Pseudophryne corroboree
TATAGAAGTCCGTAAAATAATCTCCTGGCTTCTAGTACAAGGGGAGAGTAGAAGCTTCTAAGACGAGTTATTAACTTCTGGATGGTAAAATTTTATAGGTGATTTTATACATCGTTGCCTAAAGCAAAATATCTACATGACTTTTACAGCTGATTTTATTAGGCGCAGCAAAGTGTCTGTGTATAAACACAGCCAAACACGGGGAAAAATAAAATTGTTTTTATTCATGTTTACAAATAAATGAAAAAAATAATTTTATTTAACCTAAAAAGTATTTTGTACTTCAGTAGATTTCCCACTGTCCCACAGGGGCTCTCTCCAAGTGTATCTTACAGCAATAGAAAATATCCTTCGGCACAAACGCCAGCCACATACCAATTACTTATTTACATCTAAGCATTAATTTCACCTCCTTTTAGTTACTGTATTAAGCAATCCATGTTTTTCTCTGTGACCGGCGCACCAGGCGTCACTATAGGAATAAAACTATATAATGAGATCTGTGCAACTTTTTTCTTGAACTACAGTATTAGTCAGGCACCCAGCCATTACTGCCATCTAGTGGCAAAGATAAGTCACCACAACAACCTGTTAGAAAAACTTCATTTTAAAACTACAAGTTACAACAGCAGAATGATATTTATTTATTATATATATATTTATTTATTAACAGTTTCTTTTATAGCGTAGCATATTCCGTTGCGCTTTACAATTAGAACAACAGTAATAGAACAAAACTGGGTAAAAACAGACAGACATAGAGGTAGGATATACATGACGCTGACAGTGGGTATCTCAGTCCTTACACATTCGGACAACCGGAGGTATACCAGGGGAATGGTTTTGTTTTGTAGTAGAATTAGACGGGCAACCTGCAAAAGACTCAGATACAGAAGTTGGCTGCGTCTGAATAAGAATGAATTGTTAATCTAAAGACCTGTATACATTTGTAATGGAGGTATGTGGGGAGAAGCGTATAACCAATACCGTTACTTCTTCTGCACAGAGTGAGGATTTGCAGTCTTGCAGACCTATTACCTGAATCTTTGAGTTTGAACTGAGAATTGTAAACATCACTTCTCTTTTCCAGCCTATGGGGCCGATTCAATTGTGATGCACTCCGCCTGCTGGCCATCTGAAGGAATCGGCGTCTATCAGAGCTATTCAATTATTGTTCTGATAGACGCCCTTTAGCCGTGACAGCCACATTTTCTCTGGCACCCCCTGGAGGTGCAAGAAAAAATGTGTTAAGTCCGTAGTATGGGCCCCCAAACCGGACTTTGGATGCCCATTCAGGCTTTTTAGACAGGTGTGATCAGAGCAACAACTGAACAGCTCCGATAGACGCTCAATGCTAAAGACGTCCAGTAGGGGCACAAAAAACAATTGAATCAGCTCCTATGGGTCTGGTTCCGATTGGTGTGCAATACCGATGTTCATGCAACTAAGGGGGTAATTCAGATCTGATCGAAGATGTGCTAAAGTTAGCACATCTATGATCATTTACTCTGACATGCGGGGGGACGCCCAGCACAGGGTTACTCCGCCCCGCGTGTCAGGCCCGACCCCCCCCTGCACAGGTACAAAAGCATCACACAGCGGCGATGCTTATGTACCTGCCGACTGACCTCCCCTGCCAGCACAGCTCCTGTGTGCTGGCATGCTGTTATCCGCCGCGTCCGGGTTGCCAGCGGCTGCATTTGACGTCACGTGGTTCGACCCATCCCAACGGTCCGGATCAAGCCCCACCAACGGCATTCTAATGCCATTGGCATGCCCCCTCCCGCCCTGCGATTGCAGCACTGAGATGCTTTTAGCATCTTACCTGGCTTCCAGGGTTTACGAGCAGCTGCTTCCCTTTGCGCTGTATTGCATGTCCATAGGCTGAAATGCGCTGTTGTTTAAGCTTTTGCGTATAAGTCGGAATCAGGCCCTTTGCCCATTCGTGTGTGCCAGGCCAGCACAGACCTTGCTCCCCGCAAAACATAAAAACGAAATGAAAGTTAAATTACACGTAGAAAATGTTCCCTTCTCCCCAAAGTCCCAGTCCCAGCCCACCAATATAATGCCACATGTAATGCACGTAAAACCAAAGCAAAACACAAAACGTGATATCGCCCCAATTTGTAGTGTCGGACGGGTCCACCGGGGGAATGTAGTGGTAGGGGCCCATGCTTTAGGGGTGTGGCCATCACCCAGAGGGGGCGTAGCCAGCCACCGCAGTGGATTCATTAACCATTAGACCAGGCTTTTTCAACCAGTGTGCCGCGACCAGTTGCAAGGTGTGCCGCGGAGCCAGAGCAGCTTCATGCACCTTCAGAGTGAACTGTTGACCCGGGCTCTTCTTAGAGGATCAGTCATGCTCCAGCTGTGACGTATGCCTTGAAGACGCGGCAGTATGATATCATAGGTCACGGCCGCCGCGTCTCACCACCCAGCCAGCCCACCCACCTGCACACACATCTTCCAGTTCCCGCCTGCATACACAGCTTTCCTTGCCCACCTACATCCACATCTGCCCGACTACCCACTGCTCAGTATTTGCAGCACTCCACTATGAACAACCCGCGCCACTCAGGGACAGGGAGGAGGACAGCTGACAGGTAGGGGCTAATATTTGTTATTTTATTTCTCCTGTGGAGAACAATAGGATTTATGTGGGGAGCAATGTGATTGTTTTTTCTCCGTAGGCCAATGTATGTGTGGATTTTTTTTTTTACTGTGAAGGCCAATGTGCGTGTTTGTTTTTTGCTGTGGGGAACTGATGGTGTGCCTTGGCAATTTTTAAAATATTGTTCGGTGTGCCGCGAGTAAAAAAGGTTGAAAATCACTGCATTAGAGAGTGCATGGTCTGGGGCCCTTTAAAAAAATAAGAGAGAGAGAGGGAGAGAGAGTAAGTACCGATGGTGCATATAATGTACCAGACCGATAACAGCTGCAGGGACTAAACCACAGTCCTGGGAATTTAATACAGTGTAACATTTATAATAATAATTAAGCACGTGTTGGTGATCCTGTCTGTATGTATCACAGTAATGCACTGTACATGTGTTAGGAGACCCCGGTACTGACCGGCCAGTGACTAAAGCTCAATGATAACGACATTTGTATAGTAAAGGTGAAAAACATGACAGTGTAAAAACTAAAAACAAATCAGGGTCTGATTCAGAGATTTCCGAAAAAATCCAATATTTACGCAAATCTCTGATGTTTAATGATTTGCGCCTATGTATATCAGGGTTCTGCGATGATGGTTGCTGTGTGTCTAAAGACGTCAGGTGAGTGACATTCTGCAGCCATTGGGGGGCGTGAAGGTGGACCGTTCCATAACACGGGTGGTGTCGGAACCATTTTCTGGTGTTCCAAAGCCAGTGTCTGCGCCCTCGGATGCAGCGTCACAGGCCCCTGCCCCGCGGTTCTGCTGGGCATCCTGAGGAACTTAAGGGTTACGCCGATGTCTGCTGTTCATTAGTGATGAGCGGGTTCGGTTCCTCGGAAACCGAACCCCCCCGAACTTCACCCATTTTACACGGGTCCGAGGCATACTCGGATTCTCCCGTATGGCTCGGTTAACCCGAGCGCGCCCGAACGTCATCATCCCGCTGTCGGATTCTCGCAAGATTCGGATTCTATATAAGCAGCCGCTCGTCGCCGCCATTTTCACTCGTGCAGTGGAAATGTTAGGGAGAGGACGTGGCTGGCGTCCTCTCCGTTTATTCATTGTTGAGTTGATGCAAATATTTGTGCTTGCTTATATCATTGTGGGGACTGGGGAGCAGCTTTATATTAATATAGGAGGAGTACAGTGCAGAGTTTTGCTGATCAGTGACCACCAGTTTTATCCGTTCTCTGCCTGAAAAAAACACTCCATATCTGTGCTCAGTGTGCTGCATATATCTGTGCTCACACTGCTTAATTGTGGGGACTGGGGAGCAGCTGTATTATATAGGAGGAGTACAGTGCAGAGTTTTGCTGATCAGTGACCACCAGTTTTATCCGTTCTCTGCCTGAAAAACGCTCCATATCTGTGCTCAGTGTGCTGCATATATCTGTGCTCACACTGCTTAATTGTGGGGACTGGGGAGCAGCTGTATTATATAGGACTCTAGTGATGTGCACCGGAAATTTTTCGGGTTTTGTGTTTTGGTTTTGGGTTCGGTTCCGCGGCCGTGTTTTGGGTTCGAACGCGTTTTGGCAAAACCTCACCGAATTTTTTTGTCGGATTCGGGTGTGTTTTGGATTCGGATGTTTTTTTCAAAAAACCCTAAAAAACTGCTTAAATCATAGAATTTGGGGGTCATTTTGATCCCATAGTATTATTAACCTCAATAACCATAATTTCCACTCATTTTCAGTCTATTCTGAACACCTCACACCTCACAATATTATTTTTAGTCCTAAAATTTGCACCGAGGTAGCTGTGTGACTAAGCTAAGCGACTCAAGTGGCCGACACAAACACCTGGCCCATCTAGGAGTGGCACTGCAGTGTCAGACAGGATGGCCCTTCAAAAAAATACTCCCCAAACAGCACATGACGCAAAGAAAAAAAGAGGCGCAATGAGGTAGCTGTGTGACTAAGATAAGCGACCCAAGTGGCCGACACAAACACCTGGCCCATCTAGGAGTGGCACTGCAGTGTCACGCAGGATGGCCCTTGAAACAAATACTCCCCAAACAGCACATGACGCAAAGAAAAAAAGAGGCGCACCAAGGTCGCTGTGTGACTAAGATAAGCGACCCAAGTGGCCGACACAAACACCTGGCCCATCTAGGAGTGGCACTGCAGTGTCACGCAGGATGGCCCTTCAAAAAAATACTCCCCAAACAGCACATGACGCAAAGAAAAAAAGAGGCGCACCAAGGTCGCTGTGTGACTAAGTTAAGCGACACAAGTGGCCGACACAAACACCTGGCCCATCTAGGAGTGGCACTGCAGTGTCACGCAGGATGGCCCTTCAAAAAAATACTCCCCAAACAGCACATGACGCAAAGAAAAAAAGAGGCGCACCAAGGTCGCTGTGTGACTAAGATAAGCGACCCAAGTGGCCGACACAAACACCTGGCCCATCTAGGAGTGGCACTGCAGTGTCACGCAGGATGGCCCTTCAAAAAAATACTCCCCAAACAGCACATGACGCAAAGAAAAAAAGAGGCGCACCAAGGTCGCTGTGTGACTAAGTTAAGCGACACAAGTGGCCGACACAAACACCTGGCCCATCTAGGAGTGGCACTGCAGTGTCACGCAGGATGGCCCTTCAAAAAAATACTCCCCAAACAGCACATGACGCAAAGAAAAAAAGAGGCGCACCAAGGTTGCTGTGTGACTAAGATAAGCGACCCAAGTGGCCGACACAAACACCTGGCCCATCTAGGAGTGGCACTGCAGTGTCACGCAGGATGTCCCTTCAAAAAAATACTCCCCAAACAGCACATGACGCAAAGAAAAAAAGAGGCGCACCAAGGTTGCTGTGTGACTAAGATAAGCGACCCAAGTGGCCGACACAAACACCTGGCCCATCTAGGAGTGGCACTGCAGTGTCACGCAGGATGTCCCTTCAAAAAAATACTCCCCAAACAGCACATGACGCAAAGAAAAAAAGAGGCGCACCAAGGTCGCTGTGTGACTAAGATAAGCGACCCAAGTGGCCGACACAAACACCTGGCCCATCTAGGAGTGGCACTGCAGTGTCACGCAGGATGGCCCTTCAAAAAAATACTCCCCAAACAGCACATGACGCAAAGAAAAATGAAAGAAAAAAGAGGTGCAAGATGGAATTGTCCTTGGGCCCTCCCACCCACCCTTATGTTGTAAAAACAGGACATGCTCACTTTAACGAACCCATCATTTCAGCGACAGGGTCTGCCACACGACTGTGACTGAAATGACTGGTTGGTTTGGGCCCCCACCAAAAAAGAAGCAATCAATCTCTCCTTGCACAAACTGGCTCTACGGAGGCAAGATGTCCACCTCATCATCATCGTCCGATTCATCACCCCCTTTCACTGTGTACATCCCCCTCCTCACAGATTGTTAATTCATCCCCACTGGAATCCACCATCTCAGGTCCCCGTGTACTTTCTGGAGGCATTTGCTGCTGGTGAATGTCTCCACGGAGGAATTGATTATAATTAATTTTAATGAACATCATCTTCTCCACATTTTCTGGAAGTAACCTCGTACGCCGATTGCTGACAAGGTGAGCGGCGGCACTAAACACTCTTTCGGAGTACACACTGGAGGGAGGGCAACTTAGGTAGAATAAAGCCAGTTTCTGCAAGGGCCTCCAAATTGCCTCTATTTCCTGCCAGTATACGTACGGACTGTCTGATGTGCCTACTTGGATGCGGTCACTCATATAATCCTCCACCATTCTTTCAATGGTGACAGAATCATATGCAGTGACAGTAGACGACATGTCAGTAATCGTTGCCAGGTCCTTCAGTCCGGACCAGATGTCAGCACTCGCTCCAGACTGCCCTGCATCACCGCCAGCGGGTGGGCTCGGAATTCTTAGCCTTTTCCTCGCACCCCCAGTTGCGGGAGAATGTGAAGGAGGAGATGTTGACGGGTCACGTTCCGCTTGACATGACAATTTTCTCACCAGCAGGTCTTTGAACCTCTGCAGACTTGTGTCTGCCGGAAAGAGAGATACAAGGTAGGTTTTAAATCTAGCATCGAGCACGGTGGTCAAAATGTAGTGCTCTGATTTCAACAGATTGACCACCCGTGAATCCTGGTTAAGCGAATGAAGGGCTCCATCCACAAGTCCCACATGCCTAGCGGAATCGCTCTGTTTTAGATCCTCCTTCAATGCCTCCAGCTTCTTCTGCAAAAGCCTGATGAGGGGAATGACCTGACTCAGGCTGGCAGTGTCTGAACTGACTTCACGTGTGGCAAGTTCAAAAGGTTGCAGAACCTTGCACAACGTTGAAATCATTCTCCACTGCGCTTGAGACAGGTGCATTCCACCTCCTTTGCCTATATTGTGGGCAGATGTATAGGCTTGAATGGCCTTTTGCTGCTCCTCCATCCTCTGAAGCATATAGAGGGTTGAATTCCACCTCGTTACCACCTCTTGCTTCAGATGATGGCAGGGCAGGTTCAGGTGTTTTTGGTGGTGCTCCAGTCTTCTATACGCGGTGCCTGTACGCCGAAAGTGGCCCGCAATTCTTCTGGCCACCGACAGCATCTCTTGCACGCCCCTGTCATTTTTTAAATAATTCTGCACCACCAAATTCAAGGTATGTGCAAAACATGGGACGTGCTGGAATTTGCCCAGATGTAATGCACGCACAATATTGCTGGCGTTGTCCGATGCCACAAATCCCCAGGAGAGTCCAATTGGGGTAAGCCATTCTGCGATGATCTTCCTCAGTTGCCGTAAGAGGTTTTCAGCTGTGTGCGTATTCTGGAAAGCGGTGATACAAAGCGTAGCCTGCCTAGGAACGAGTTGGCGTTTGCGAGATGCTGCTACTGGTGCCTCCGCTGCTGTTCTTGCAGCGGGAGGCAATACATCTACCCAGTGGGCTGTCACAGTCATGTAGTCCTGAGTCTGCCCTGCTCCACTTGTCCACATGTCCGTGGTTAAGTGGACATTGGGTACAACTGCATTTTTTAGGACACTGGTGACTCTTTTTCTGAGGTCTGTGTACATTCTCGGTATCGCCTGCCTAGAGAAATGGAACCTAGATGGTATTTGGTACCGGGGACACAGTACCTCAATCAAGTCTATAGTTGCCTCTGAAGTAACGATGGATACCGGAACCACGTTTCTCACCGCCCAGGCTGCCAAGGCCTCAGTTATCCGCTTTGCAGCAGGATGACTGCTGTGATATTTCATCTTCCTCGCAAAGGACTGTTGGACAGTCAATTGCTTACTGGAAGTAGTACAAGTGGTCTACCGACTTCCCCTCTGGGATGACGATCAACTCCCAGCAGCAACAACAGAAGCGCCAGCAGCAGTAGGCGTTACACTCAAGGATGCATCGGAGGAATCCCAGGCAGGAGAGGACTCGTCAGACTTGCATGTGACATGGCCTGCAGGACTATTGGCTTTCCTGTCTAAGGAGGAAATTGACACTGAGGGAGTTGGTGGTGTGGTTTGCAGGAGCTTGGTTACAGATTTAGTGGTCAGTGGACTGCTTCCGCTGTCACCCAAAGTTTTTGAATTTGTCACTGACTTATGATGAATGCGCTGCAGGTGACGTATAAGGGAGGATGTTCCGAGGTGGTTAACGTCCTTACCCCTACTTATTACAGCTTGACAAAGGCAACACACGGCTTGACACCTGTTGTCCGCATTTGTTATTAAATAATTCCACACCGAAGAGCTGATTTTTTTTGTATTTTGACCAGGCATGTCAATGGCTATATTCCTCCCACGGACAACAGGTGTCTCCCCGGGTGCCTAACTTAAACAAACCACCTCACCATCAGAATCCTCCTTGTCAATTTCCTCCCCAGCGCCAGCAACACCCATATCCTCATCCTGGTGTACTTCAACACTGACATCTTCAATCTGACTATCAGGAACTGGACTGCGGGTGCTCCTTCCAGAACTTGCAGGGGGCGTGCAAATGGTGGAAGGCGCAAGCTCTTCACGTCCAGTGTTGGGAAGGTCAGGCATCGCAACCGACACAATTGGACTCTCCTTGGGGATTTGTGATTTCGAAGAACGCACAGTTCTTTGCTGTGCTTTTGCCAGCTTAAGTCTTTTCATTTTTCTAGCGAGAGGCTGAGTGCTTCCATCCTCATGTGAAGCTGAACCACTAGCCATGAACATAGGCCAGGGCCTCAGCCGTTCCTTGCCACTCCGTGTCGTAAATGGCATATTGGCAAGTTAACGCTTCTCCTCAGATGCTTTTTTTTTTTTTTTTAAATTCAACAATTTTTTATTGAAATTTTTTCTTTTTTGTTCAGGTTACAAAACAAAAATACAACTTAAACCTAAAGCATTGCTGTCGACAGTAGTATCAAGCATCATATAGGGTATCATACACAAACATATAGTTATAATCGATTGGCATCTGATATTAAACCCGGCAGACACGCCACTTCACCCATATATATATCTATACGCATACATACACCTACACATATATATATACATATACATATACATACACATACATATACAAAAAAATATAAAAAAGTACAGCTTTCCAGAGCCGCTGAATACAACCATATCAAAATAGAGGAAGCGGTGCCTCGGGTGAGCTATATAGTAAATACCAATATTGTGCAAGCAGTACAATTTCCTAGCCTCATCAGGTAGCTTCGGGGTGATTATGTTGAAGCTAAACTTGCATCCGCAGATATTGTAATGCAGGCACCCCCAACATATGGTGATGACAACCATCTATCCCATATCGCATAATATTTAGTAATGGCTTTCCTGGACACATAGACAAATCTTTCATGCGCCACTGTAGTATTCACTAAAGCAATCCATGAGTCAATATCTGGGCCATCAGGTGCCATCCACGATCGGGCTATAGAAACCTGTGCAAGAGCACGCAAGTTGATAACGTAACGCCTGGAGGGGGCATCCAGCAACTCCTCATCCACCACCGCCAGCACACATACAGGGGGGGTCAGCACATCAGCAGGTATACCAGTGGAAACCATAATCTTGAGTACATCCTGCCAGAAGGTATTAACTATCCTACAGGACCAAATCATGTGCCAAAAGGTGCCTCCATCTAGAGTACACTTGGGGCATTTAGAATCCACTCTTCCTCCGAATCTCATTAACCTCTCAGGAGTAATATAGACTCTATGTAAAACAAACAGATGCACCTGTTGGTAACGGACCGCTGTGGTCGCCAGTCTAGAGGCACCCAGTGCATTCTCCCAGGTATCATTAGATATGGGCCCCAAATCACTTTCCCATCTAGATTTAAGAGAAAGAAGGGTCTCACAATGATAAGCACGTAGTAGAGCCGAATAAAATATGGAAATAGTGCAATTTTGAAGCTTAACAAATAGTTCCCTTACTGGTGTGTCCCGGAGCATCAGGGGAGCGTTTGCAAATTGAGTTTGACAAGCATGGCGGAGTTGTAGGTATCGATAAAAATAGAAGGTAGGAATATTATAATCCTCCTGCAATTGTTGGAAAGACTTAAATACACCCATATGATACAATTGCCCAAGAGACTGCACTCCCCGGCTGCTCCAGACCTCCCTCATCTGCAACGATGTAAGCTCGTTAAAAGAATGTGCATAGGCTAGAGGCGTTTCCGGATCCCAACCCTCTCCATGGAGCAATCTATGCGTCTGTCTCCATACCATAATTGCTTGCTTGACAACGGGAAGGTTAAGTAGCGATACATTGTCACTCAACAGTAGTTGTAATGGGGTGCAGTTCCGATCGGTTATATAGAGAATTCGGGAGATCAATTCATCTCTACCAGGATCATGTAACCACTTACTAATATGTACCATTTGTGCCGCTAGATAATATAATCTGAATTTAGGGAGGCTCAGGCCCCCAGAGTCACGTGGGCGCGTGAGGGTGTCTAATTTTATTCTGACCCGGCGTTTAGACCATACGATAGAGGACAGAAGACTATCTATTCTCCTAAAGGTTTTTAATGGGAGATAAACAGGGGAGTGCTGTAGCGCATACAGCAACTTAGGCAGGGCCACCATTTTCACTAAATTAATTCTACCCGTTATAGTTAGAGGTAGAGTCCCCCACACCGCAATACGGGAGTGCAAATAATCCATGTGAGGTTTTATGTTTAGGGAAAAGTATTGAGAAGGTTTATTTGTGACACAGATTCCTAAGTACTTGAATGAGTCCACCCAGCGGAGAGGTAGGGCCACGAGCGGAGCCCCAGGACAAGCACCCCGAAAGGGCAATATGCAGGACTTATCCCAATTTATGGACAAGCCAGAATACGCGCCATAGGTGTCTATAATACGCAACACGTGCGGCATGGTATTGCAGTAGTCTGATATAAACAGCAGAATATCATCCGCGTATAGAGCAATCTTGTCCGTGGTGGGGCCCACCCGGAACCCCCCCACCCGCAAGTCAGAACGCAGCAAGCACGCCAAGGGCTCCACTGCTAGAGCAAAAAGGATAGGGGATAGCGGGCAGCCCTGTCTTGTACCCCTAGCCAGAGGGAATGCAGAGGAAATGAATCCATTTATCGAGACCCTGGCTGATGGTGCGGAGTAAAGTAACTTGACCCACCGTATAAAGCGTGGTCCAATACCGAAGCGGGCCATAGACCCCCACAAGAACGCCCACTCCACTGAATCAAAAGCTTTAGCAGCGTCGAGAGACACTACAACAGAAGTGTCGGCGTCCCCGCGAGGGCCCTGTAAGTGCGTGAACAAGCGCCTAAGGTTAGTTAGAGTGGACCGCCCCGGCACGAAACCAGTCTGATCTGTGTGTATAATTTGGGTAATAACGGAGTTGAGTCTAAGTGCCAGGATCTTTGCTAACACCTTGATATCAGTTGTAAGTAGCGAGATAGGTCTATATGAATCTACCCGCTCTGGGTTCTTATCCGGTTTCAATAGCACTATTATCAAAGCCTCAGTCATGGAATCTGGCAGCGACCCCAACTCCAACAAGTCATTGAACAGAGCAAGTAATCTAGGGCCATAAAAGTCAATATGCTTCTTATATAGCTCAATAGGAATTCCATCTAGCCCTGGTGCCTTGCCTCCAGGAAATGATTTGATGGCTGTTTCAATCTCCGTCAATGACAAAGGGGAGTCCAGGAATTCAACCGCCACATTAGAGAGCGAGGGCAATGGTAAACCAACAAGATAATCATTTATTTCCGTTGAATCAGCCGATAGTCTCGTACTATACAGACTTTTATAATAAGCAACAAATTGATCCGCTATTTCCGGGGTTTTTACATAAGTTACACCATCATCCCCGCCTATCGCAAGGACAGTATTAGAGAATTTATCTGCCGCCGCTAAATGTGCTAGATAAGTACCAGGTCTATCGCCTGTAGCATAATAAGAGTGTTGGGCATACAGAAAACGGTATTTGGCTTTATCAGATAGACAGCTCCTCCATTTGGACTGCGCAAGCAACCATGCGTCCTTGGAGGCAACCAATCCATCTTGCAAATATTGGATTTCTAGGGACCTACAGGAAGCCTCAAGTTCCATTTCTTGGCGTTTGTAGCCATTTTTTAAAGTAGCAACCCGTCTAATTAGGGAACCACGTATAAATGCTTTAAATGCGTCCCAGAGGATTGCTGGTCCAGCAGTACCCCCATTCAGCTCCAAGAACTCCCGCCAAGCAAGCTCAAGCTCCGCTCCAGTGCCCATCTGTGAAAGCCAGAATGAGTTAAATTTCCAAAACGACTGTCCCCGGGTACCCCCAGTATCCAGATTCAACAGTACTGGTGAGTGGTCAGAGATTCCTCTAGTTGCGTACTGGATATCAACAATCTTGGGAACTAAACAGGGGGAGACCAGGGCCATATCAATCCTAGAAAAGGAGGAGTAAGTAGGGGAGAAGCAGGAGAACTGTCGAGCAGCTGGATGCCGCACCCTCCAGACGTCCACCAAACCCATACCCTCCACTAACAGAGCAAAGTTACCCGGACGTGGGCGAGGCACAGTAGCATTGGTGCTGAATCTATCCACTCTAAGATCCATGACATTATTAAAGTCCCCAGTGCAGACAGTGGGAATATTGGGGTAAAGGGACATAAAATCAGCAGCCTTGCGTAGAACCTCCGGGGAGTACGGTGGAGGTATGTAAATAGCTAACAATAATAAAGACATGGAGTTTATTTGACATTTAAGAAAAATATATCGTCCCCATTGATCTACCTGGGCCTGGTCCAAAACAAACGGGACAGATCTGCGGATCATAATGGAGACGCCCCTGGAATGGGAGGTATGAGTGGAGTGGTATAGCCACCCAATCCATGGCTTTTTAAGAGATAGAACTTTGGCTCCCTCCAGGTGCGTCTCCATAAGACAAACAACATCTGCGGAATACTGCCTAATCTGCCGAAGCACCAGGGCCCTTTTAATTTTGTCATTAAGGCCCCGCACATTCCAGGATAAAATTTTTAGACTAAGTGATGCCATAATACATAATAGCACCAAGTGCTAGATGTGTCCACAACATTGAAGGTATTTGAAAGAGACAGAAAAGTAACCGCCTGCGAAAAATATCTCTAAACATGTCGCCACAGCAATGCTTATAAAACAACCACCCATTAAATCCTCCCTTCCCCCCCATACAACCCCCCACCCTGTATACCGGCCCGAACTGTGGCATACCTAATCCCAAAAAACCCTCCCAACAACTAAACGACTAGTAAAGAGGACAAAAAATACAGCGGTCGCAAGCAGGCATTGCTCCCCCGCCATAACCTAACCCCCCCCAGGGCCAAATAAGCACCCGACCCCCGAACATGCAGGGACCCGATATCAAGTGCAACATTCAGTATATTACCAATAAAGGCTGTATCGATGACCTAGTAGGAAAAAATCAACAAACATTAATGCAATAGCTGTATACACAAATACTTAATGACATAAATCGCAGTCCAGCCAGCGGGCAGCTGCGACATTCAGTCATTTGCCAGAGCGCGCCCTGCCGGGAACTGCCGGTCAAGCCACGTCGCCGCCTCCCGCGGGGTCAAAAAAAATTTAGTCTCTCCTCCTGCGACCACCCGCAACTTTGAGGGAAAGAGCATAGCATAAGGGAGATTGAGCTCCCGGAGACGTCTCTTAATTGGAAGGAACTGGGCTCTCTCCTTCTGGACGTCAACCGCAAAATCAGGAAACACAGAGATCCGGGTACCATTCCACTTAAGTGGGCCTTTGGTGCGTGCCAGGGTGAGTACCTTGTCCCGATCCTTGAAGTGGAGGAATTTAGCTATAAATGTACGGGGAGGAGCCCCCGGCGGTAATGGCCGCATAGGGATTCTATGTGCTCGTTCCACCGCGTAGTGTGATGTAAAAGCATCCGTCCCAAAGAAATCTGTAAGCCACTTCTCCAAAAACTGCTCAGGTGCATCACCCTCCTCCTTTTCCGGCAAGCCTACAAACCGAATGTTATTCCGTCTCAGACGCCCCTCCATATCGGTCAATTTTTTCTGCACCTCCGACATCTGGGATTCAAGGGCAGTGGTGCGTCGGCCAAGCGGGGCCACAGTGTCCTCGACAGTAGAAATGCGGGTTTCCGCCTCCCCCACTCTCTCTCTAACTCGTTGTAGATCCTGATGAATTAAGGAAAGATCTGATTGCACCTGAGTGATCTTTTCGGCCAGCCTGCCTTCGCTGGCATTAACTGCGTCCAGTACCGTTTGGATAGCATCCTCTGAGGCCTCTGGAGGGCCGGAGCCCGCACTTGTAGCCGGGGAGGGGGGAGAGGATCCATCCTGCGACCCCCCCCATTCTCTTATTTTGCGCAGGAGGATTTCTGGCGTATTTTTCAAGCTTGGCCGCAGCCTGAGAAGTCTTCCCCATAGTATTCGTTATAGTCACCCCTACAGGGAGTTGCAGCACTATATGAGAGAGTTATGGTAAACCAAGCAGGTAAGCCTCCAGTCAGTGCTACATCAACAAATCAGGAATCATACGGTGGTAGACCAGCAGCCTCCAGCTGGATATATATAATGAAAAGAGAAAAAGTCACAGTAATATATTTCTGTCAGGGAATAAGCAGCAGAGGGGGCCGTGATCCGGGAGCACTGAGCAGTTATAAGGACAATGGGTGGGAGCCTAATTCCTCATCTCCCAAGCCCCACACTGGAATGTCATATATTAGCCCCAGCAGGGGTTCTCAGATACAGTTCGTTTTTTTTTTTTGTTTTTTTGTTTTTTTATTTTGTTGTTTTGTTTTTTTTAATTTATTTTTTATTTCCCCCCACAGTGCCCTATCCTGTGGAGCAGGAGAGCAGTGACAGCAGCAGCACGGCCCAGAGTGTGTCAGGCAGGGACGAGTGGGGGAGCGGACTGCAGCAGACTCTGTGCGCGTCTCCCAGCCGCCGACCGGAAGTAGCAGGGCCAGCCGCGGCCGGAGCAGGGGAGACCGCACTTACGGCAGCGGACTCAGGCGGCAACAAGAAGGAGGAGAGCAGGGAGCGCTTACCGCCGTAGATCTCTCCCCGGGAGGCCCGACAGGCAGTGCAGATATAGCGCGCCGATCCCCGCCACCACGGACACCGCGTCCCACGTGGCGCGATAGCAGCCAGGTCGGAGTCGTCCCGCTGGCCAGGCACACGGGCAGGACAACGGAGCAGGCCAGAAACTCTCCTATGGGTGCACCAGACGATAAGGCAGGTCCAGGGCACCTCTTAACCCCGGGGGGGAGACTTCAGGATGGTTTTGAGGATAATCAGGCAGGAGAGCTCAGCACAATACGTGCTACTCCATGCCCAGCATAGCCACGCCCCCTCCTCAGATGCTTTTAATTTTGATTTTTGGGTCATTTTACTGATCTTTTGTGTTTTGGATTTTACATGCTCTCTACTATGACATTGGGCATCGCCCTTGGCAGACGACGTTGATGGCATTTCATCGTCTCAGCCATGACTAGTGGCAGCAGCTTCAGCACGAGGTGGAAGTGGATCTTGATCTTTCCCTATTTTTTTAACCTTCACATTTTTGTTCTCCATATTTTGCGCACAACTAAAAGGCACCTCAGGTATACAATGTAGATGGATGGATAGTATACTATTATTACTTATGGACGACGAGTGACGACACAGAGGTAGGTACAGCCGTGGCCTACCGTACTGCTATATATATAATATATACAGAATAATAATAACGGACCTGGTGGACACTGTCAGCAGACTGCTAAACTAGTATGAAGAAAAAAAAGCCACCACAGGTATACAATGTAGATGGATGGATAGTATAGTATTATTACTTATGGACGACGAGTGACGACACAGAGGTAGGTACAGCCGTGGCCTACCGTACTGCTATATATATATAATATATACAGAATAATAATAACGGACCTGGTGGACACTGTCAGCAGACTGCTAAACTAGTATGAAGAAAAAAAAGCCACCACAGGTATACAATGTAGATGGATGGATAGTATAGTATTATTACTTATGGACGACGAGTGACGACACAGAGGTAGGTACAGCCGTGGCCTACCGTACTGCTATATATATATAATATATACAGAATAATAATAACGGACCTGGTGGACACTGTCAGCAGACTGCTAAACTAGTATGAAGAAAAAAAAGCCACCACAGGTATACAATGTAGATGGATGGATAGTATAGTATTATTACTTATGGACGACGAGTGACGACACAGAGGTAGGTACAGCCGTGGCCTACCGTACTGCTATATATATATAATATATACAGAATAATAATAACGGACCTGGTGGACACTGTCAGCAGACTGCTAAACTAGTATGAAGAAAAAAAAGCCGCCACAGGTATACAATGTAGATGGATGGATAGTATACTATTATTACTTATGGACGACGAGTGACGACACAGAGGTAGGTACAGCCGTGGCCTACCGTACTGCTATATATATAATATACTGTATAATAAATGGACCTGGTGGACACTGTCAGCAGACTGCTAAACTACTAGTATAAAGAAAAAAAGCCACCACAGGAGTGCTTTTCAGGCAGACAAACGTATACTGGACTGGTGGTCACTGTCAGCAAAACTGTGCACTGTACTCCTGCTATAACTGCTCCCCAGTCCCCACAATTAGGCAGTGTGAGCAGTGCACTCAGCACAGATATATCATGCAGCACACTGAGCACAGATATGGTATGGAGCGTTTTTTTCAGGCAGAGAACGGATTAAACTGGTGGTCACACTCACTACTCTCAGCAAAACCCTGCACTGTACTCCTAACAGCTGCTCCCCATCCCCAATCCTCCCCACAATTATAACAATGTCACTCTTAGTCTTTTCTATTATGACTATAACGGAGAGGACGCCAGCCACGTCCTCTCCCTATCAATCTCAATGCACGTGTGAAAATGGCAGCAACGCGCGGCTGCTTATATAGAATCCGAATCTCGCGGGAATCCGACAGCGGAATGATGACGTTCGGGCGCGCTCGGTTTACCCGAGCCACACGGGAGAATCCGAGCACGGCTCGGACCCGTGTAAAAAGGCTGAAGTTCGGGGGGGTTCGGTTTCCGAGAAACCGAACCCGCTCATCACTATATAGGAGTAGTACAGTGCAGAGTTTTGCTGACCAGTGACCACCAGTATACGTTGTCTGCCTGAAAAACACTCCATATCTGTGCTCAGTGTGCTGCATATATCTGTGCTCACACTGCTTAATTGTGGGGACTGGGGAGCAGCTGTATTATATAGGAGGAGTACAGTGCAGAGTTTTGCTGACAGTGACCACCAGTATACGTTGTCTGCCTGAAAAACACTCCATATCTGTGCTCAGTGTGCTGCATATATCTGTGCTCACACTGCTTTATTGTGGGGACTGGGGACCACCAGTATAATAATATTATATAGGAGGAGTATAGTGCAGAGTTTTGCTGACCAGTGACCACCAGTATACGTTGTCTGCCTGAAAAACACTCCATATCTGTGCTGCATTGTGTAGTATATAGTAGGAGTACAGTGCATAATTTTGCTGACCACCAGTATATAATATATAGGAGTACGGTACAGAAGGCCACTGCTGTACCTACCTCTGTGTCGTCAAGTATACTATCCATCCATACCTGTGGTGCATTTAAGTTTTGCACAGTTTGCTGACCACCAGTATATAATATATAGCATTACGGTACAGTAGGCCACTGCTGTACCTACCTCTGTGTCGTCAAGTATACTATCCATCCATACCTGTGGTGCATTTCAGTTTTGCACAGTTTGCTGACCACCAGTATATAATATATAGCATTACGGTACAGTAGGCCACTGCTGTACCTACCTCTGTGTCGTCAAGTATACTATCCATCTAGATTCTATACCTGTGGTGAATTTCAGTTGTGCAGTTTGCTGACACAGTGACCACCAGTATATATAGCAGTACGGTATGGAAGGCCACTGCTGTACCTACCTCTGTGTCGTCAAGTATACTATCCATCTACATTCTATACCTGTGGTGCATTTTTGTTTTGCAGTTTGCTGACACAGTGACCACCAGTATATATAGCAGTACGGTACGGAAGGCCACTGCTGTACCTACCTCTGTGTCGTCAAGTATACTATCCATCTACATTTTATACCTGTGGTGCATTTTAGTTTTGCAGTTTGCTGACAGTGACCACCAGTATATATAGCAGTACGGTATGGAAGGCCACTGCTGTACCTACCTCTGTGTCGTCAAGTATACTATCCATCTACATTCTATACCTGTGGTGCATTTCAGTTGTGCAGTTTGCTGACACAGTGACCACCAGTACATATAGCAGTATGGTACGGAAGGCCACTGCTGTACCTACCTCTGTGTCGTCAAGTATACTATCCATCTACATTCTATACCTGTGGTGCATTTCAGTTGTGCAGTTTGCTGACACAGTGACCACCAGTATATATAGCAGTACGGTACGGAAGGCCACTGCTGTACCTACCTCTGTGTCGTCAAGTATACTATCCATCTACATTCTATACCTGTGGTGCATTTTAGTTTTGCAGTTTGCTGACAGTGACCACCAGTATATATAGCAGTACGGTACGGAAGGCCACTGCTGTACCTACCTCTGTGTCGTCAAGTATACTATCCATCTAGATTCTATACCTGTGGTGCATTTCAGTTGTGCAGTTTGCTGACATAGTGACCACCAGTATATATAGCAGTACGGTACGGAAGGCCACTGCTGTACCTACCTCTGTGTCGTCAAGTATACTATCCATCTACATTCTATACCTGTGGTGCATTTCAGTTGTGCAGTTTGCTGACACAGTGACCACCAGTATATATAGCAGTACGGTATGGAAGGCCACTGCTGTACCTACCTCTGTGTCGTCAAGTATACTATTGTCAAAGTCAGAAAAATATCTCTATGCACACTACCATATTTGCACCTCACACAGGTCCGTGCTGCGCATGCGTACGCTCTCCCGCACGTGCGCATACTCACAGTCGCGGGCACCCGCAGGCGCACGGTATGCGTATTTACGGTAGAGTTTATGTGATCGTAGCGTGCGACTCAATCATTACATATTTTCACCATATAATGTATTTTGTAGATCATGGTCCCTTTGATAGATTCTGAAAGTTTGGTTAATATAGAATGTTCATGAACAGAGAAATCCCTCTTTGTTTGATACGAAGGGTCAGACAGGAGTAATACAGTGGTGTTTAGTATCCATCGGAAGAATATTTAATTAGAAATATTCCGGTGTTGGTTTGAAGCAGATCAATCGCTCGTGCGAATAGTTATGGACATAAGAAGTTTATGAACATTTACTTTATTTGCACTTTATTACCCATGCGGCGGGAAACCCAGTTTCCCTCCCACCTGAGCTGTTGGAAATAGTCACAGCCCACCTGTATGAATCAACCTATGACCTTTTGTTATAATGCGAGGAGGAATTCCTGTGTCCAATGAACAATGAGATTGTAGGGACCATTGAATTGCATTGTGTGTGGGGCATAAATAGAAAGGCCGATCACATCCAGCTCACTCTTCAACGGTTATCATTGCTGAAAATCGGGAGCTGGATGTCCAGAGGCGCATGCGATCGTTTCCTTTGTGCGTAAGTTTTTCTCCGTAATCATACTGTTTCTCTCTTGTTATTATGGGCCATATCTTTCTCTCTCTTCTCTTTCTCTCATTTTTCTCTTAAACTTAATTGTATTGTATTTACTGTGTAGTTACCTGGTTAGTTAGTCTATGTTATATTGTAGTGTATGATTTGTATTTGTATTAATTCTTTTGCAAGTATATCATTCAAAATATATATATTAGGCGTTGGACCCTAAGCCCAGGTATCTGTGTATTTCTTATAGAGTTAAGTATTCTCAGAGCGTCGGTGACGCTCAAACTGCTTTTAAGCTAGTAAGGTTATACTGTGTTGCATTTACACCATATCACTACACAAAGGGTTTACTGCATAATACACTGTTTATGGTTTAGATATAAAGGTTTTACATTGTGAGCGTATGCGCCGCTGGTGATCTCCTCGTGGTCTCGAGCAGTCGCATCGCTATAGCGAATCATTACGGTATTCGGCAGCCAATAGCGTGCCTGCCAGTGATCTCTTGGCCGTGAGCGAACGTAACGCTTGAGCGTCTCGACCACGGCTAAGCGATTGTTACGCAACGTGCGTACCCTTACGGTACTTCATACGTAGTTAGCGTACAGTGTTCTTAGACCTCATAAAGGGTATTATATAAGATAAATAATCTGCTTAAACAATTGCGGGCTCGTCCTGTCCTTCACATATCTGCACTAGGTAATTACAACAGACATTATCCAGCAGCAAAGGGCGGGAGATCATATTCCTCGTAGTGCTGTTTGGATAAGCGTCTGCTTCTCTTAGTAAAGGGTGCTGAAGGAATCCGGGAACCGGAGGTAAGAACAACACGCTAGTCTCTTTTAAAACTGTTTATTTTTCTGTCTTGCGTACACACGCACGCATATCTGCATTTCTTTTCATTCGTGTATTTTCGTATATCACTCTCCTGTTCGCTATTATATAGTTGATAAACGTGCTAAGAGAGATTTGCCGCTATTTCAAAGTGTAAAAGTAAAGGTAATATAGTTAAAGTATAGACAAACACACAGTTTTGCCTGGGAGATAAGGCGAAGTCAGTGTGGTGTGCGGTAGATGATCAAGGATCATCTACATTGATAAACATATAAATTGTGTTACGGTGGATCTTTATTTTGCGTACACGTGTCTCTAACAAGGACTGAGATTTGTGCACGCAAACCAAAGGCCGACGCACGCAGCGTATATTACGCAACAGAGCGTACGGGTACGCCCACGTAACTCAAATCACAAGTTTTTTTCTCTCCTCTCAACGCGATAAGTAGCGCCACGCGGTAAATAACGCCAGGCGATAAATCGCACAAATTTATTTTAAATTCGAAATTTAAATTAATAGATCCTTCTCCTAATTTGTAACACATCTGGTCTAAAGAGAAATTTCTGCGCAGAAATAGAAATAGAAACAAAAGTGTACATGTGGTGAGTGAGTGTGTTGTATACAATTTTACAGGTTGAACCACAAGAAAAGTCGAGTTCTCGTGAGGTACATGCGTGTAAGTGACGTACATGGTGGCTAGGGAGGCATCCCTGGTTAAAACATACAATTTGAGCATTAGAGTGTAGCAGACCAGGAGGTCATACTGTAACAGACCAGGAGGTCATAGCAGACCAACAGGTTCAGGTACAGCAGACAAGGAAGTCCGCTATACAGTCCACAGGCACAACACCAAGAAAGGGTTGGTGCAACACCCATATAGGCCATACAAGCTCTTGCTGAAGGAATTCGCAGCCGCAATTTTCGATTCCACTGGTCGCTCCGTACATAAGATTAGTTGCTTATGTGCTGAACGATTGTACCGCACGTAATTGTGTACATTAGTAAACCTGACCGGTACTATTTGTGTACGAAGGTCATAAACGCTATTTGTACATTCTAACGTGATTTGTGTAATTTTTTTTATTTTAAGGGAAGTTCGCTGCTCACTCAGGAACTATCCAACAACCAATAGTTACTGGAAAGAGTAAGTGTTCTTCGGATCACCCTCACAGGTTCCAGTAAATAGAGGTTCAGGTCGCAGGGGCCCTGGGTCGAGTACGCCAGCACCATATCGGTGTGATCAGGTCGTATTGGTCGGCGTGGGCGAGTGAGTGGGGTACTCGGTAAACCGCCACCGTCAGCCTATTTTGAACATTTTGGTTTGCGTAAGGGTTGGCTGAATAAAGCAACACCTTCGAACTATGGGGGCCACTTGTTCAGGTAGGGGGCGATCAACCTCGGTTCGGGTTGATTCAGTGAACCGACCAGTCGGGTCGGCAAGATACGTGATGTGTGAAAAATACGGTTCACACACAGAGGTTTTATGTGATGAATGGGAGAGAATGACGGTACATGACGGGGAGAAATTCCCAAGAGTAGGTAGCTTCAGCACAGAAGTGTTAACGAATTTAAGGAGAAGAATATGTCTCATTAAATCAGCAAAGAGACGAATCAAGCATTATGATTATTTGCAGTTGTGGCAACAGGAGGGTGACATACAGAGAGGATTGGCTCAGGCGGCGGGATCTGGCTCAATCAGAAAACTGATAGCCACGGCCCCACCGCCACCATATATATCGGGAGAGAAATTGGTTGCGGAGAATGACGCACTAAGGTGTAACACACAAACACTTAGCAACTGTGTAAATGTTAAAGATAATGTTAACCAATTAACCAATGCAAGTATTAACCCGTGCAAGTTGTACCCTGTTTTGAACTTTCCTCAGGAGTGTGATCAAGAAGACGAATCGGCAACAATTTCAGCGCTCTCTCTAGCAGCCACCATAGCAGAGACCACAGTAGGCACAGCTCCACCCACGAGATTAGTAACAAGGGCTCCTAGCGGAGGGATAGGTGAGGTCGTATCTACAGGTAAGTACGGCACCATACACTATGCTGAAGCCATTTCACCACAGGCTATAGAACCCACACAGAGTGATGTTGTTAGAGTTAATCCTGTTAGGGTAATAGCTGTTCCAAATGGGAAAACTGACACATCAGGAGTCACCCCTGTGAGGAACATTGCCATGTATAGCCCATTTTCCAGAATGGAATTAAGGACCATAGTGTCTGAATTCCCTGACCCTAGAAAAGACTTAGTTGCCAGCCAAAAATACATCAGAGACCTAGGTAACACTGTAGAGCCCAACAACAAAGACTGGCAGATATTGCTGAGAGCATGTTTACCCTCCAATGTTGACGCAACTCAATTTTTAGCTGACTGTGGATTAGATCAGGATGTACCTCTTACAGATGTGTACAACAAAGACAATGTAAAAAGAATAAGCTTACAGTTAAAGGAGTATTTCCCAGCCGTAGTTAAATGGAACAAAATATTCTCCATTAAACAGAAGGAGTCAGAAACAGCTGCAGAGTATTTTCACAGAGCATTATCAGAAATGGCAAAATACACAGGCATAGAGGACATTAAAACAAACATAAACCATCGAGAAGTAGCAGTATCGGTACTGATGGATGGTTTAAAAGAGTCATTGAAGACTAGGGCACAGACCACACAACCATGTTGGCGAGGTCTGTCTGTGGCTACTTTGAGAGAGGCTGCTATTGATCATGATAGGAACATCACCAGACACAGGGAACAACAAAGTGATAAGTTAATGGCAGTAAGTATACAGGCCCTGACCACAAAACAGCCTGTGTTAACATCACCAAACCCTGTGGGTAAGTCAAATGTGGTAACATGTTATTTTTGTCACAGACAGGGACACTTTGCACGAGACTGTAGATCGAGAAATGTACAAAAATCTTATCAACCCCCTAGACAACGACACGACACACGACATTGGGAGCAGGGTCCGCAGAAACGGAGTTATGAGCCACATGCAGGGGAAACAAAAAGATACCCCCCAAACAGAGATTGGCAAACCTCTGGTAGTTCCCAGCTAACTCCCTCACAAGTAGTTGCTGCCAGCGGGATTCAGGGAGGTCACCATACCCAATAGGGGTGTGGCCATACCTGTAATCTGCAGCCAGTAAAATTGATTGCAAGCCTTGGAAGTGAACCAGAAATTGCAATCAATGTAGCTGGTAAATCATTAAACTTTCTTGTAGACACAGAGGCGGCCAAATCAGTGATAAATTCGACAGTGGGCATGAGAACCACTGGTAAGACAATTCCAGCCATAGGGGTAACGGGAGTAGTCCAGCACTACCCTGTTAGCAAACCAGCCGAGATTACAGTAGGGCCGTTACATACCAAGCATTCCTTTTTGCTGGCTGCATCGGCACCGACCAATCTCCTGGGTAGAGACTTATTGTGTAAAATGGGGTGCGTCATTTATTGTACTCCTGAAGGTGTATTCTTGGACATACCTGAGAATCACGCTCAGGAAGTACGAGACATGTTAGACTCCCCGTCAAAATTAATGTCACATACCATTATGACAAATAGGACTCCCTCCCAAGTAGAAGAAATGACATCTCAGATACCAGAGTCACTTTGGACAAAAGATGGACAGGACACTGGATTAATGGCAAACGTAGCTCCGGTAGTTGTACAAGTAAAAGATGGTAGGATAGCTCCAAAAATCCCACAGTACCCTCTGAAGCCAGAGGTGGAGTTAGGAGTTTATCCCGTAATAGAGCGCTTGCTACAACAGGGCATTCTGGTAAGAACGTCCAGCACTGCCAATAGTCCCATCTTCCCTGTTAAAAAGAGTGGGGGGAGGGGTTACCGGCTAGTGCAGGATCTAAGGGGGATTAACAAAATAGTTGAGAGTCAGTTCCCCGTAGTGCCAAATCCAGCTGTCATCCTAATGCAAATCCATCCCACTGCGAAATTTTTCACTGTTATTGACCTCTGCTCCGCTTTCTTTTCGGTACCTCTGCACCCTGACAGTCAATATTTGTTTGCATTTACATACAGAGGAGTCCAATACACATGGACTCGATTACCACAAGGATTCATAGATAGTCCAAGTATATTTTCTCAGGCTTTGCATGATTGTTTACAGTCTTTCCAACCAGTGAGTGGATCAGTATTAATACAGTACGTGGATGATCTACTACTGTGTTCTGATTCATTGGAAGCATCCCTGAAGGATACGAAACAGCTCCTGTTTCATCTTTCAGACACAGGACACAAGGTTTCCAAAGACAAGTTGCAATTATGCCAAACTAAGGTAAAATATTTGGGACACTGTTTAACACAAGGACTGAGACACCTGACCGCTGATAGAATTCAAGCAATTAGAGACATGACTCTGCCACAAACCCAGCAACAGATCAGAACATTTTTAGGAATGTGTGGGTATTGCCGTAACTGGATCCCAGGGTTTTCCATCCTAGCGTTACCCTTGCAGGAAATGGTCTCCTCAAACAAACCTGATCGGATTTCGCATACAGACGAGTCTGAGACAGCATTTGAGAGACTTAAACAGTGCCTAACGCAGGCACCAGCATTAGGTATGCCGGACTATGGGAAACCCTTTGAACTATACGGAACAGAAAGTGCTGGTTGCGCGGCAGGTGTACTAACCCAAAAGCACGGTGATGCCAGCAGGCCGGTAGCATATTACAGCGCTCAGCTAGATACGGTAGCGCGATCCCTCCCCACATGCTTGCGAAGCGTTGCTGCGATAGCATTGCTAGTAACGAAAAGCGAAGACGTCGTGCTAGGTCACAACCTCACAATTCATACACCACATGCAGTGTCAGCCTTGTTAAATTCTGCCCAAACCAGACACGTCTCATCAGCGCGGTTTACAAGATGGGAATTGGCACTAATGGCCCCCGTAAACATCACCATAAGGAGATGCAGTGCATTAAATCCTGCAACATATCTCCCAGGTGTGCCTGGACAGGCACAAAGGGTGGAGGATGAGAGTGGTGGGGAAGGAGAATTTAATACAAAGGAAGACACTCATGATTGTATGGAATATTTGACCCAAAATTTTACCGCAAGGCCTGACATCAGTGACAACCCACTGGAAGATGCAGAACTTACGTTCTACACGGACGGTAGTTGTCATAGACAGTCAGACTCGGGAGACTTGTGTACTGGATACGCAGTCGTAGATGACCAAGGCACCATAGAAGCGGAACCGCAAGGCCCACCTCACTCAGCCCAGGTTGCTGAACTGGTCGCCCTAACCAGAGCATGTGAATTGGCTAAGGGCAAATCAGCCAATATCTACACCGATTCTAGATACGCATTCGGGGTAGTCCATGATTTCGTAGAGCCCTATGGCGCCTCAGAAATTTCATGACGGCAGCTGGTACACCGGTAGCGCATGCAGCTCACATAAAAAGGCTTCTAACAGCGATACAGGAACCCGACAGAGTGGCTGTTATCAAATGTAAAGCACATACATATAGCCAAGACCCAGTATCACTTGGTAACAGCCGAGCAGACGAAGCGGCTAAATTAGCAGCTGGTACCCCCAGACAGACAGACACCACACAACTGATGGTATTTAATACCATCAACACACAGAAGTTGTGTGAGATGCAAAATTTGTGTTCCACACAGGAAAAGGCAGTCTGGAAGGCAAAGGGATATGGCCAGGAGTCCTCAGGACTCTGGACGGATGGACAAGGTAAACCGGTGGCCCCCAGAGCATATCTTCCATGTTTAGCTGAGGCAGCTCACGGGCTGACTCATCTGGGCAGGGAAGGGATGTGCAAGTTGGTAAGAGCATATTGGTGTGCCCCAGGATTTTCATCTCATGCGAGTAAAAGAGCAATGTCATGCCTTACCTGTCTGAGAAAGAACATCGGAAAAACAATACCAACAGAACCATCCCATATCCCACCTGCCGGCGGCCCTTTCCAGGTAATACAGATTGACTCTATTCAATTACCCCCTTGTCGAAATTTGAAATATGTACTTGTTTGTATAGATGTTTTCTCAAATTGGGTCGAAGCATTTCCGGCGGCCACAAATACCGCTATGTTTACTGCTAAGAAAATTGTGCAGGAATTTGTATGTAGATATGGTATCCCTAGAATTATCGAAAGTGATAGGGGTACCCATTTTACAGGTGATGTCTTTCAAGGAATGTGTAAATTGATGGGAATTGATAGCAAGCTGCACACTCCATACCGTCCACAGGCGAGTGCGAAAGTGGAAAGAGTGAACAGCACTATTAAAAATAAACTGAGTAAAGTGATGGCAGAGACAGGATTGACATGGCCAGAAGCTTTACCCATTGTACTGTACAGCATCAGAACCACTCCCAGGTCCCCTCTTAATCTGTCTCCCTTTGAAATCTTGTTTGGTCGACAACCGCATGTTATGATTAACCCTCAGGATGATTTGAAGTGTAACAATGAAGTGACTGTAAAATACTTGATTAACATGAGTAAACAGTTAAGGAATCAAAATGATAATCTGAAGTTAGTGATTCCTGACTTACCAGATAGTAATTGTCATGACATTGAACCTGGGGATTATGTAATGATACGGAATTTTCTACGCTCAGGTTGCCTTATTGACAGATGGGAAGGACCATACCAGGTCTTATTGACTAGCACTACAGCATTGAAGGTTGCTGAGAGAGAGACTTGGGTTCATTCGTCCCACTGTAAAAAGGTTGCTGATCCAGAGAGGTCCCGTGATAAGGAACAGACGGTAGAGGTTGTATCACTGGAGTGTCTGTTCCAGGAGGATTGAGGCGGCACCTGAGCATTGAAAATCACAAGACCAAAAGCAGTTGTCGATCCCCTGTTCCCTTTTATTGTTTTTCTCCAACTTCCCATCCCCTCTCCCTCAAATTATTTTTTTTCCCCTTCTCATTCTTCTCCATTTCCTCCTACAAGATGGACTTGCCCCAAGAGACTGTGATCCGGATTTTCCTGTTGACCATGATGTTGACCAGAGCAGTCTGTTCCGGCGAGAGTACCATGGAGTTCGAGAGAGGTTCTGGAATGGGTTCTGATGACAGAAATGGAGGCGTAGTTTTCCAAGAACAACTTAACCAACAAGTAAAGGCGAGTATCAGAAAACGATCCGATAGCATTGACCATAGAAGGAATTGTGAAGGATTGTTAGCTGAAGAAAACTGTATCTGTCGGCTTTGTAACAATGTCATTGAGGATGGGTGCATAAAGAAATGCCAATCCAGTTTTAATATCCATATGGACCGGGTAGTGGGTAGTGTGTTAAATAAAACAGATTGTTGGGTATGCTCTCAAGTACCTCAAGGTCATAGCAAATCAGGGCTAGTACCATTTCCTTTAACGTTAGGGGAGGTACTTGAGTTAAGTGGTGGGAGACCGGTGGACAGGAGGTTTAATATCTCCAGCCCTCCTAGTTTGAAGCTCCACCAATACCATGTGGATAGGTCCTTATTATGTTTTAACATCTCCAATCCCCGAAAGCCGGGAAATTGGGAAGTGTCATGGAGTAATCAAACCATGACCTTTTCACACAGAGCAGATAGAATGCCTACAGATACAGAGCTTATACGCCACATAGCCAGTAGAGGAAAATCTTTCCGGTATAGGTATACCTTAGGAAATAGGATTACGAGAGTTGGAGAGGTATCACCAGGATATTGTGCACATATCGTACAACCTGATACGTGTACTAAGCAGATGGAAGAATTAGGGTTAGGAGATTTCACATGGAAGGTGTGTAATATGGTTATGTCCTACTCCGTCCCATATGTTCTCCCCGATGATGCATATTTCATATGCGGGAGAAAGGCGTATAAGTGGCTTGCCCCAAACTCTGAAGGATTGTGTTATATTGGAAAAGTACTGCCTGAAGTAATGACTGTATCACATGACAAAATGAAAGACATACACCGTGTTGCCCAAACTCCTTATACTCATACTCATTACGAGCACGTAGTTAAACGGCACCTGATAGAAAGAACAGAGCATCCGGCCTCTGACATGATCCATGAATCCACCGGGATTCAGTTTCTAATCGCGTTAGACATCACTCGCACCGCTAGAGGAGTGTTGAATTATAAATACATATCTGCGCTCGCCAATTTGTTAGATAATATCACTGAAATGTATGATGACACATTTAGGTATACTGGAAGGGAACTTCAAGCTTATAAAACAGAACTGGTACAGCATAGAATGGTTCTTAATTACCTCACAGCAGTGACAGGCGGATATTGTGTCACACTGGCAACACAATACGGCGTGAAATGTTGCACATATATTACGAATAGCACCGAGGACCCGGTCGAGGTCATAGACCAAAAGATGGACGATATTCTCCAACTAAAGTGGGAATTTCGCAGAAGACACAATCTCACCCTTGCTGCTGTGAGTAATGAGCTGACTGGTTGGGTGTCATGGTTGAACCCGCGAAATTGGTTCTCTGGTTTAGGAGACTGGGCTCAAGGAGTCATAATGGATGTTGGGAAGTTTCTCCTATGTATCTTAGGTGTTATCATAACGATTGGTTTGATATTTAGATGCGGTCAGGCTTTAATGAAGTGCAAACATCGTACCAGGGTAATGAGTTTGAGGAGTGAGGAAACTGTAATTCCAATGGACTTGATTTATGACCCAAATGTTGAAACAATGATGTGATGAAAATGCGATTTCTACGGTCCGTTTCTTTCACCTGTTTTTTCCGTTTCCTCCAAGGTAAAAAGACCCACTTGGACGAGGAATTTGATGAGCCGATATACAGACAACAGATGGATTAAAGAAGAAGTTTTGACAACCTGATACACAGATTTTGATGAACTATGCCATGGATCCCCAGTTTCCCTAGAAATTTTAAAATTACGCTAGCCCAACACTTTTGTAAATCTATGGACATTGACAGCTTTGCTCGCACCTTATGAGCAAAAGCACAAAGAAGACTGCATTCAACAGACACCAAACAAGACCTCAATCGACGAATGTACATTTACCTGACATAGAATACCACCGCATTTACCGTAATTATGTCTTTTCTTCATTTCTACAACCCTCAGGTAATGACACACATAGTCGATAGGGAATACAGGCACAGATATCAGCAATCACATATCTCCCCCATTCATGTATCATCAACTACAATGTGCTCCCCCATTTTGTTACAACCAAAGCCGAAAAGAGCTCGGTAAAGTTTGACAGCCCATCCACAGACCCGTACCACGGGATAAGAAGGAATTCAAATGTATACTTCGCAATACCTCGAAGCTTGATGTACCACACGTACGGCACGATGATACATGACCCCCCAAACATGGACTCATACACACATGCTTCTGCTATCTCACTAGGTCATACCCTTTGCCTACCTTCTCCTCTCCTCCCCTACCCAACCATGTAAATGTATTAACCCCTAACATATATTTTTCTCTTTTTGAAATGTTTTCAGGAAGTGGCAGTTATTGTTGACTGCCAAAGGGTGGACTGTCAAAGTCAGAAAAATATCTCTATGCACACTACCATATTTGCACCTCACACAGGTCCGTGCTGCGCATGCGTACGCTCTCCCGCACGTGCGCATACTCACAGTCGCGGGCACCCGCAGGCGCACGGTATGCGTATTTACGGTAGAGTTTATGTGATCGTAGCGTGCGACTCAATCATTACATATTTTCACCATATAATGTATTTTGTAGATCATGGTCCCTTTGATAGATTCTGAAAGTTTGGTTAATATAGAATGTTCATGAACAGAGAAATCCCTCTTTGTTTGATACGAAGGGTCAGACAGGAGTAATACAGTGGTGTTTAGTATCCATCGGAAGAATATTTAATTAGAAATATTCCGGTGTTGGTTTGAAGCAGATCAATCACTCGTGCGAATAGTTATGGACATAAGAAGTTTATGAACATTTACTTTATTTGCACTTTATTACCCATGCGGCGGGAAACCCAGTTTCCCTCCCACCTGAGCTGTTGGAAATAGTCACAGCCCACCTGTATAAATCAACCTATGACCTTTTGTTATAATGCGAGGAGGAATTCCTGTGTCCAATGAACAATGAGATTGTAGGGACCATTGAATTGCATTGTGTGTGGGGCATAAATAGAAAGGCCGATCACATCCAGCTCACTCTTCAACGGTTATCATTGCTGAAAATCGGGAGCTGGATGTCCAGAGGCGCATGCGATCGTTTCCTTTGTGCGTAAGTTTTTCTCCGTAATCATACTGTTTCTCTCTTGTTATTATGGGCCATATCTTTCTCTCTCTTCTCTTTCTCTCATTTTTCTCTTAAACTTAATTGTATTGTATTTACTGTGTAGTTACCTGGTTAGTTAGTCTATGTTATATTGTAGTGTATGATTTGTATTTGTATTAATTCTTTTGCAAGTATATCATTCAAAATATATATATTAGGCGTTGGACCCTAAGCCCAGGTATCTGTGTATTTCTTATAGAGTTAAGTATTCTCAGAGCGTCGGTGACGCTCAAACTGCTTTTAAGCTAGTAAGGTTATACTGTGTTGCATTTACACCATATCACTACACAAAGGGTTTACTGCATAATACACTGTTTATGGTTTAGATATAAAGGTTTTACATTGTGAGCGTATGCGCCGCTGGTGATCTCCTCGTGGTCTCGAGCAGTCGCATCGCTATAGCGAATCATTACGGTATTCGGCAGCCAATAGCGTGCCTGCCAGTGATCTCTTGGCCGTGAGCGAACGTAACGCTTGAGCGTCTCGACCACGGCTAAGCGATTGTTACGCAACGTGCGTACCCTTACGGTACTTCATACGTAGTTAGCGTACAGTGTTCTTAGACCTCATAAAGGGTATTATATAAGATAAATAATCTGCTTAAACACTATCCATCTACATTCTATACCTGTGGTGCATTTTAGTTTTGCAGTTTGCTGACAGTGACCACCAGTATATATAGCAGTACGGTACGGAAGGCCACTGCTGTACCTACCTCTGTGTCGTCAAGTATACTATCCATCTAGATTCTATACCTGTGGTGCATTTCAGTTGTGCAGTTTGCTGACACAGTGACCACCAGTATATATAGCAGTACGGTACGGAAGGCCACTGCTGTACCTACCTCTGTGTCGTCAAGTATACTATCCATCTAGATTCTATACCTGTGGTGCATTTCAGTTGTGCAGTTTGCTGACACAGTGACCACCAGTATATATAGCAGTACGGTACGGAAGGCCACTGCTGTACCTACCTCTGTGTCGTCAAGTATACTATCCATCTACATTTTATACCTGTGGTGCATTTCAGTAGTGCGCAGTATATATAGTAGTAGGCCATTGCTATTGATACTGGCATATAATTCCACACATTAAAAAATGGAGAACAAAAATGTGGAGGGTAAAATAGGGAAAGATCAAGATACACTTCCACCTCGTGCTGAAGCTGCTGCCACTAGTCATGGCCGAGACGATGAAATGCCATCAACGTCGTCTGCCAAGGCCGATGCCCAATGTCATAGTAGAGAGCATGTAAAATCCAAAAAACAAAAGTTCAGTAAAATGACCCAAAAATCTAAATTAAAAGCGTCTGAGGAGAAGCGTAAACTTGCCAATATGCCATTTACGACACGGAGTGGCAAGGAACGGCTGAGGCCCTGGCCTATGTTCATGGCTAGTGGTTCAGATTCACATGAGGATGGAAGCACTCATCCTCTCGCTAGAAAAATGAAAAGACTTAAGCTGGCAAAAGCACAGCAAAGAACTGTGCGTTCTTCTAAATCACAAATCCCCAAGGAGAGTCCAATTGTGTCGGTTGCGATGCCTGACCTTCCCAACACTGGATGGGAAGAGCTTGCGCCTTCCACCATTTGCACGCCCCCTGCAGTCTCCCCCTGGAAGGAGCACCCGCAGTCCAGTTCCTGATAGTCAAATTGAAGATGTCACTGTTGAAGTACACCAGGATGAGGATATGGGTGTTGCTTGCGCTGGGGAGGAAATTGACAAGGAGGATTCTGATGGTGAGGTGGTTTGTTTAAGTCAGGCACCCGGGGAGACACCTGTTGTCCGTGGGACGAATATGGCCATTGACATGCATGGTCAAAATACAAAAAAAATCAGCTCTTCGGTGTGGAATTATTTCAACACAAATGCGGACAACAGGTGTCAAGCCGTGTTTTGCCTTTGTCAAACTGTAATAAGTAGGGGTAAGGATGTTAACCACCTAGGAACATCCTCCCTTATACGTCACCTGGACCGCATTCATCAGAAGTCAGTGCCAAGTTCAAAAACTTTGGGTGACAGCGGAAGGAGTTCACTGACAACTAAATCCCTTCCTCTTGTAACCAAGCTCCTGCAAACCACACCACCAACTCCCTCAGTGTCAATTTCCTATTTACACAGGAAAGCCAATAGTCCTGCAGGCCATGTCACTGGCAAGTCTGACGAGTCCTCTCCTGCCTGGGATTCCTCCGATGCATCCTTGAGTGTAACGCCTACTGCTGCTGGCGCTGCTGTTGTTGCTGCTGGGAGTCGATCATCATCCCAGAGGGGAAGTCGGAAGACCACTTGTACTACTTCCAGTAAGCAATTGACTGTCCAACAGTCCTTTGCGAGGAAGATGAAATATCACAGCAGTCATCCTGCTGCAAAGCGGATAACTCAGGCCTTGGCAGCCTGGGCGGTGAGAAACGTGGTTCTAGTATCCACCGTTAATTCAGAGGCAACTAGAAACTTGATTCAGGTACTGTGTCCCCGGTACCAAATACCATCTAGGTTCCATTTCTCTAGGCAGGCGATACCGAAAATGTACACAGACCTCAGAAAAAGAGTCACCAGTATCCTAAAAAATGCAGTTGTACCCAATGTCCACTTAACCACGGACATGTGGACAAGTGGAGCAGGGCAGACTCAGGACTATATGACTGTGACAGCCCACTGGGTAGATGTATTGCCTCCCGCTGCAAGAACAGCAGCGGCGGCACCAGTAGCAGCATCTCGCAAACGCCAACTCGTTCCTAGGCAGGCTACGCTTTGTATCACCGCTTTCCAGAAGAGGCACACAGCTGACAACCTCTTACGGAAACTGAGGAAGATCATCGCAGAATGGCTTACCCCAATTGGACTCTCCTGGGGATTTGTGACATCGGACAACGCCAGCAATATTGTGCGTGCATTACATCTGGGCAAATTCCAGCACGTCCCATGTTTTGCACATACATTGAATTTGGTGGTGCAGAATTATTTAAAAAAATGACAGGGGCGTGCAAGAGATGCTGTCGGTGGCCCGAAGAATTTGCGGGACACTTTCGGCATTCAGCCACCGCGTGCCGAAGACTGGAGCACCACCAAACATTCCTGAACCTGCCCTGCCATCATCTGAAGCAAGAGGTGGTAACGAGGTGGAATTCAACCCTCTATATGCTTCAGAGGATGGAGGAGCAGCAAAAGGCCATTCAAGCCTATACATCTGCCCACGATATAGGCAAAGGAGGGGGAATGCACCTGACTCTAGCGCAGTGGAGAATGATTTCAACGTTGTGCAAGGTTCTGCAACCCTTTGAACTTGCCACACGTGAAGTCAGTTCAGTCACTGCCAGCCTGAGTCAGGTCATTCCCCTCATCAGGCTTTTGCAGAAGAAGCTGGAGACATTGAAGGAGGAGCTAAAACAGAGCGATTCCGCTAGGCATGTGGGACTTGTGGATGGAGCCCTTAATTCGCTTAACCAGGATTCACGGGTGGTCAATCTGTTGAAATCAGAGCACTACATTTTGGCCACCGTGCTCGATGCTAGATTTAAAACCTACCTTGTATCTCTCTTTCCGGCAGACACAAGTCTGCAGAGGTTCAAAGACCTGCTGGTGAGAAAATTGTCATGTCAAGCGGAACGTGACCCGTCAACATCTCCTCCTTCACATTCTCCCGCAACTGGGGGTGCGAGGAAAAGGCTAAGAATTCCGAGCCCACCCGCTGGCGGTGATGCAGGGCAGTCTGGAGCGAGTGCTGACATCTGGTCCGGACTGGTGGACCTGCAAACGATTACTGACATGTCGTCTACTGTCACTGCATATGATTCTCTCACCATTGAAAGAATGGTGGAGGATTATATGAGTGACCGCATCCAAGTAGGCACGTCAGACAGTCCGTCCTACACCTTGACAAAGACCCTATCGGTTGAAACGCGTTGGTGTTCTTGGCTGCCCAGGACTTGGTGAAGGTACAGCTCGATAGGGGGAGCTCCATAAATACCCCTGTATGCTATTTACTGTGCCTTCCTGGAAGGTCATTTTGGGTACGCATTTTAAGTGTAAAATAATTGTTTCTGGAATAAACTTGTTTAAGTCTGCACCATGATTCCCTATTATTTGTTTTGCATGTACCTCAACTGAGGAGCTTGACAAAGAATCACATACGGTGGGGACGACTTATTACAAGCATTTAGGAGGAGACCAGATAAGAGACTTATTCCATTTTTATTGGACTGATTGATTTTATTTGGACATTTTAAGCTTCATTATCACGAGACTTTTGTTTGGTGAAAATTATTTGGAATAATACATTCCTCATACTTCTGTGATCAGAAGGATTGGTAACATATTTCAAAAAAACCCTGAATAAGGTGTGCTGTATATATTCTGCCAAATACATATGAGAATACTTTTCTTTATTTATATAAATTTGGAGAGAGCTGTTTGGAACAAAGCATCTTTCATATGATTAGAAAGATTGGTTTATGAGTCGACAACACTGAATAAGGTGTGCTGTATACCCTTTCTAGTGCGCAGGAACTTTTTTCTTTATTGGCATTGTTTTTTTGTGATTGGTGTAGTCACTTATAGTTCCAGCAGCCAGTTCACTAGCAAGGAGCGCAGGTGGTATCTTCGTTTTTTTCCAAGCCTATACATCTGCCCACGATATAGGCAAAGGAGGGGGAATGCACCTGACTCAAGCGCAGTGGAGAATGATTTCAACGTTGTGCAAGGTTCTGCAACCCTTTGAACTTGCCACACGTGAAGTCAGTTCAGACACTGCCAGCCTGAGTCAGGTCATTCCCCTCATCAGGCTTTTGCAGAAGAAGCTGGAGACATTGAAGGAGGAGCTAAAACAGAGCGATTCCGCTAGGCATGTGGGACTTGTGGATGGAGCCCTTAATTTGCTTAACCAGGATTCACGGGTGGTCAATCTGTTGAAATCAGAGCACTACATTTTGGCCACCGTGCTCGATACTAGATTTAAAACCTACGTTGTATCTCTCTTTCCGGCAGACACAAGTCTGCAGAGGTTCAAAGACCTGCTGGTGAGAAAATTGTCAAGTCAAGCGGAACGTGACCCGTCAACATCTCCTCCTTCACATTCTCCTGCAACTGGGGGTGCGAGGAAAAGGCTAAGAATTCCGAGCCCACCGCTGGCGTTGATGCAGGGCAGTCTGGAGCGAGTGCTGACATCTGGTCCGGACTGAAGGACCTGCCAACGATTACTGACATGTCGTCTACTGTCACTGCATATGATTCTCTCACCATTGAAAGAATGGTGGAGGATTATATGAGTGACCGCATTGAAGTAGGCACGTCAGACAGTCCGTACGTATACTGGCAGGAAAAAGAGGCAATTTGGAGGCCCTTGCACAAACTGGCTTTATTCTACCTAAGTTGCCATCCCTCCAGTGTGTACTCCCGAAAGAGTGTTTAGTGCAGCTGCTCACCTTGTCAGCAATCGGCGTATGAGGTTACTTCCAGAAAATGTGGAGAAGATGATGTTCATCAAAATGAATTATAATCAATTCCTCCGTGGAGACATTCACCAGCAGCAATTGCCTCCAGAAAGTACACGGGGACCTGAGATGGTGGATTCCAGTGGGGACGAATTAATAATCTGTGAGGAGGGGGATGTACACAGTGAAAGGGGTTAGGAATCGGAGGATGATGATGAGGTGGACATCTTCCCTCTGTAGAGCCAGTTTGTGCAAGGAGAGATTGATTGCTTCTTTTTTTGGTGGGGGCCCAAACCAACCAGTCATTTCAGTCACAGTCGTGTGGCAGACCCTGTCGCTGAAATGATGGGTTTGTTAAAGTGTGCATGTCCTGTTTATACAACATAAGGGTGGGTGGGAGGGCCCAAGGACAATTCCATCTTGCACCTCTTTTTTCTTTCATTTTTCTTTGCATCATGTGCTGTTTGGGGACTATTTTTTTGAAGTGCCATCCTGCCTGACACTGCAGTGCCACTCCTAGATGGGCCAGGTGTTTGTATCGGCCACTTGGGTCGCTTAGCTTAGTCACACAGCGACCTTGGTGCGCCTCTTTTTTTCTTTGCATCATGTGCTGTTTGGGGACTATTTTTTTGAAGTGCCATCCTGCCTGACACTGCAGTGCCACTCCTAGATGGGCCAGGTGTTTGTGTCGGCCACTTGGGTCGCTTAGCTTAGTCACACAGCGACCTTGGTGCGCCTCTTTTTTTCTTTGCATCATGTGCTGTTTGGGGACAATTTTTTTGAAGTGCCAACCTGTCTGACACTGCAGTGCCACTCCTAGATGGGCCAGGTGTTTGTGTCGGCCACTTGGGTCGCTTAGCTTAGTCACACAGCTACCTCATTGCGCCTCTTTTTTTCTTTGCATCATGTGCTGTTTGGGGACTATTTTTTTGAAGTGCCATCCTGCCTGACACTGCAGTGCCACTCCTAGATGGGCCAGGTGTTTGTGTCGGCCACTTGGGTCGCTTAGCTTAGTCACACAGCGACCTTGGTGCGCCTCTTTTTTTCTTTGCATCATGTGCTGTTTGGGGACTATTTTTTTGAAGTGCCATCCTGCCTGACACTGCAGTGCCACTCCTAGATGGGCCAGGTGTTTGTGTCGGCCACTTGTGTCGCTTAGCTTAGTCACACAGCGACCTTGGTGCGCCTCTTTTTTTCTTTGCGTCATGTGCTGTTTGGGGACAATTTTTTTGAAGTGCCATCCTGCCTGACACTGCAGTGCCACTCCTAGATGGGCCAGGTGTTTGTGTCGGACACTTTTGTCGCTTAGCTTAGCCATCCAGCGACCTCGGTGCAAATTTTAGGACTAAAAATAATATTGTGAGGTGTTCAGAATAGACTGGAAATGAGTGGAAATTATGGTTATTGAGGTTAATAATACTATGGGATCAAAATGACCCCCAAATTCTATGATTTAAGCTGTTTTTAGGGTTTTTTGAAAAAAACACCCGAATCCAAAACACACCCGAATCCAACAAAAAAATTTCGGTGAGGTTTTGCCAAAACGCGTCCGAATCCAAAACACGGCCGCGTCCAAAACCAAAACACAAAACCCGAAAAATGTCCGGTGCACATCACTACTGTTCATGCAGAGGTTCCAATGCTGTATCTTCAGACGCAGCCATCGGATCACAGAAGCCGGCAGTGGACGCCTTTTAAGACAAGACACCTGCGGCATCTGCATATTCTCGCACAGCTGCTGCGTTATCTCTTTAGTCTTAACTTCATCCTCTATCAGTGATGTGCGTATGGTGTATACGCAGGGGTGTCTCTAGAGAGGAGGGGACCCGTGTGCAGATTCTGTGTATGGGCCCCCTCCTCTCCCGTAGCCGTTGCGCCGCTGCTAGCGCTCTGAGCGCTGTAGACTCTGGCACAGTGCCAGAGTCTACAGCGCATGCGCAGGACTCCGAAAAATTGCCGCCGCGCCATTTTTTCAGAGTCCTGCGCATGCGCTGTAGACCCTGGCACTGTGCCAGAGTCTCTAGTGGTCAGTGCGCTAGCAGCGGCGCGACGGCTACGGGAGAGGAGGGGGCCCACACATGGTCAGCGATGGACTCCGGAAAGGTAAGTAGAGGACAAATAGGCGCAGTGTGTGCGGTGGGGGGCCCCCATGGACTCGGGCCCGTGTGCACTGCACACACTGTACCCATTATAGAAACGACAATGTGTATACGCCAGAGTTTGCAATGTTGATATTGTAACAACAATAATTGGGTATGCCAAAGCCTGTGGCTGTATCTTCAGACGCTGCTGCACTGACCCCGGCAGCGTGGTTTCCCGCACATCTTGAGTAACCTGGGGGTGCCTTAGATGTCCTGATGTCTTTGGATGCAGCAACTGATCACAGAAGGTCTGCAGTAGACGTCTTCTTACTTATGACACCTCCTGCGGCTTTTGCATAATCTCACACAGGCGCTGCGTGTTCGTACCGATGTGTGCAGCAGCAATGAAATCTGAATCAGGCCCTTACTGCTGGGATGCTTCAATTGTAGGTTAGTGAATAAATGCAGAGCTACAGAAAATGCCATTCCAGTCACTGGCCGGAACTGTGCCCACAAGAGGACAGGGGTGAGCCGCGACCGCCCACTTTGATTGGCAGGAGGACAAATCTTGGTTTAGTTCCTATAGAAGCGAACCAAGCACCTATGTTCATCCATGGTCCTGCTCCACCAAGTAACTGACCCACTAATAGAGTAACAGTTTATACTACGGGATGCGGTCAACATCCCGCTGGACGGGATCCCGGCGGCCGAAATACCGACGCCGGAATCCCGACCACCACAATCCCGACATATTCTCCCTCCGTGGGTGTCCACGACACCCATAGAGGGAGAATATAATAGTGTGCCGAGCGTAGCGAGGCACCGTGCCCGCAGCGTGGCGAGCGAAGCGAGCCCGCAAAGGGCTGCGTTCCGCTCGCCACTCCTGTCGGGATTGTGTGGTCGGGATTCTGGCGTCGGTATTTCGACCGCCGGGATCCCGTCCAGCGGGATTACGTACTGATCCCTATACTACAGTTTGGGTGCACAGTCTGGAACCTGACATATACAGGAGGGGGAGGGCCCTCTGGCAGTGGGGCCCACCTAGTGTCAGACTGAGGAATGAAGGGCCCACCGGGGACTGCAGTTGTAGGGGGCCATGCTTATGGGGTGTGGTCATCCACCAGATAGGGTGTGGCCAGCCATCACATACGCCTGGCTAAGCATTATGCGGATCTTGGTGTATAGACGTTAACTAACTACCCACGTTTATCAGTTTTCCTGCTCCATGAGGTAACTGATCCCTTAATAGGGTAACAATGTGTAATCTGAGTCTGGAACCTGGCCCCTAGAGAAGGAAGTGGGCTCTCGGGCAATAGGATCCACCAGGGGTTTTTATCTGGGAGCCAGACCGGAGCCCGCCAGGGATTTCCCCTCTACACCAGGAGGGGGCCAGTCCAACCCTGCCATTTGTGCCAACGCTTTCTCCCACATTAAATATTTGTGCCCAGTGCCCACCCCTGCCATAATAACACGGCTTCCTGCTCATAAACGAAAGAGAGAATAGCGGACACATATTCAGCTAAGAATCAACACTCCTTATTTCTTGTACATCAATTAGCTTTCATATATATCCATGGCAACCATATAGTGAGTTTATGTGGTAAAACTGATACCACGATACGCCAGAATCATCCCCAAACTATACGCAGTCCTGAGACTTAGCCAGATTACATACAGTACAGTAAATTTGTCTTTATACGAGTCCCCGTGGCCTAGGCAGATCGATGAAATTGCGTAGTGGTCCCTCTCCAACGTCTGATCTCTGCAATGTTGCTTTGTAGAAACTTTTCACGTTTCTGTATAGTAAGTTTACTGCTCACCGTCTTATATCCTAACATCAATAGCCATTAGCTCCTGAGTTTACAGTATAGCGCGCACAGAATTACAATCAGTCATGCGGTGACTGGTGTAATTAGGTCTCAGTATAGTTTAACCACAGGGCACGTGTAACCGTGGGGATGATGAAGTGCTGTAATCAGCTGGCAGAGGCTCCCATATTATGTGTGTACGTCGGCGTCTCCGCAGAGATCTTTTTTCTTTTTTTTCCAGCAAATTACTTGTTTTAAAATCTATGTACACCGTACAAAGGGCCTAATTCAGACCTGAGTTTTGCAATCGGATAGTCGCCGCCCAGACAGAGTGAATACCCGTCCTGTGAAAGCGTGCGGGCAGGGCCTGTTCTAGCCCTTGTGGCGCCCCGGGCAAAAAATAGGGGCGTGGCTTCATACGGGGCGTGGTCAGTTACGCCCCCTATTTGTGCCCCCTGTAGAGTAGCGCCGCTGAAAGAAAAAAATTAAAATAAATGAATACTTACTATCCCTGCTCCTGATTCCCGACCGCTGCTGCCCTCCGCCGGCGCCGCTCCTCTCCTCGGATCTATGAGAGAGACGTCATAACGTCTCTCCCATAGCACAGCATAGACACTAGAGGTCAATCATGACCCCTAGCGTATGTGCCAGTCCCACAATGCTGAGCAAAGCTCCTCTCCACGAAGGGAAACTAGACGGGTAGCGTCTAGTTCCCTTCACAGCAGGGGGCACAGTAGCGGATCTTGCCATGGTGCGGCGCCCTCCGGAAGGTGCCGCCGCCCTGCGGAAGGAGGCGCCCCGGCAAAAGTCCTGCTTGCCCGTGGCAAGATCCGCTACTGTGTGCGGATGTCTTGCGTAAATCTCTGCAAACGCCGCTCAGCTGCAAATCCATTCACGAGTCACTCGCCATCGAATTATTTTTCCAGTGTGTGCAGTGTGTGCGTAGCCCAGGACTTACTCCTACAGTGCGATAAAATCAGGCTGATCGGGGCCGGAGCTGACGTCAGACACCCTCCCTGAAAAACGCTCGGGCACGCCTGCGTTTTTCCTGACAATCCCAGAAAACGGCCAGTTACCACCCACAAACGCCCACTTCCTGTCAATCAACTGGCGTACGCCTGGCGATAAAAAAAACGCTGGATGTTTTTGCAGTTTGGCCTCGCGCCTGCGCACTACAATCTGTACGCATGCGCAGTCGATCGTTAATCAGGAGCCTTGCAAATTCGCACAACAGCGATCCGGTCTGAATTAGGCCCCATAAGCGATAATTACCGGTCTGCGCATTCCCAATCCTGGCGAAATCAAATCTGTTTTCAGGAAATGTGCCCTTGTGTTGGGGTTGTCTTGAAGGCCTGTTGCACACAAGTGTTTGGTTACTTGTTTTTTCGTGCTACTTCCTGTCAAAGTCGAAAAATATTGCAGTACACACATCACGTACAAACTACACACAGATGGCCTCCGTGCATGTACTTGTTCTGCCGTGCGTGCGCATATTCGCAATTTGCGTATGGTCACTTCCGCGGTCCTGCGCATTAGCGCGTGGTATGAGTATTTACGGTAGAGTTTGTGAACGCATGGAAAAGCCATCAGTTTTGGAAGATTGTATAAAGGAGCCAGCTGCAGGCCTGGTCACACACAAGACTCTAAAGGTTATCTATCTAGATGACTGAGGACCAGACTGGGTAGCGTGGTGAAAACCAAACACGTATGTACCATTGACTGTAGCCATTATTCTATTGTATTGTATTGCTCTGTTATTGTAACCCCCTTTCAGTAATAATATGTTGTGGTGTCGGAACCCGGCATTTTAACTACAAACTGGTGTCGTGTTTTTCTTTCACTGCTAAGGTTAAAGTGTATTACTATCGCATGCATAGCTGTTAAGGGTTCACGGTGTATCTTTGGGTGTGTACGCGCTGAGTGTACTTTGTACAGCCAGCGCGGCGTTTGTATGCAAAGTATGTACACGGTACGGGGCTCTGTACGCTAATGGTGTAATAAGTACGTAGGTTGAGGATTAAGTATAGCGGCCGCAGCGGCTCCATTTAAAGTGTATGAAATGTATTTTTAAAGTGTTGCTTTTAGTCCTGTATGTAAATCAGCATTTACAATTGGGGGCATCGTCCGGTTTCCACATACTCACAACCTAACAGGTCATAGCAGACTTAATCTATCAGCAAAGGGCGGAAAGAAGTTATCCTACGTAACCTTTTCTTGGTCGATGGATACACTGAAAACCCTACTTGTGTGCTGATTAGATGGCGTCTGCTCTGTATGGTCTGCAGAGGTGCTGGTAGAACCCGTAAAACACAGGAAAAAAGCCATTTAAAAATCTGTGAAATTGTTTTGGGCGCCAAAAAGCGTACACAAAGGACACCCATACTTTGCATACCCTCTCACATTGTTGCCACAAGACTAGATTGCTAGATTCATTTAGATCTGTGTGAAATCGGATACATTTGTTGCTATATAGTTAAAACTAGAATAAAAGTGTGTAAGGAAGTAAGTGTAAAGATACAAACGCAGGTCTGCATAAAAGCTTATACAGAACAAGTTGTGTCTAGTGGGCAATAGTAATTAGTATTGTTCACATTTATAAAGCTGTGGGATTTGTTTTATTGCGGACATACGGTTTTGTACACGTGTCTCGGACAAAGTACAGGACTGCGCACGCAGCTTAAAAGACACGCACGGTTGCGTGTTTACGCAAAGTGCGTAAGAGTGCAGACGTTAAGTACAAATTACACAATAGTGTCGTTTAGTTCAAAGGTGGGACAGTAGCAATGCTACAATAGCACAAAACTACCCAGTTTCTAAAGCAGATTAGTATAAAACTTTTGTTTAAACTGTATTGCCTCTGGGGTTAAAGTTGCCAATCAGAACGAGTGAAAATTTTCTGTACAGAAAAACAAAGTGTATTTGAGTGAGCAAAAGTGGAGTGAGTTGATTTGAACACCCGGAAATCGGGTCCCGTGGTACACAAAGTGAGTGGACGCTTGGTGGCGTTAGGCGGCTGACTCACGTTAATATAAATTGAAATACGTATGGAGTGAGGAGACTTGCACAGGAGCGTGGTAGGGAATTGTGACGCATATAGGGTTTTTTTATACGCTCCGGCTGAGGTTTCGCAGCTTGGGATTCGATTCCAGTGGTCGTACGGCAGATAGGTAACAAGTACCTATACGCTGTGCGATTGGACCGCGCGTTTGTGGGTGCGATATATAGCGCAACTTGATACCCCTTTTACGAGCTTTTGCGTAAAATCGCGGTATCATTAGCGCTGTGTACAGCATACGCAAGCGTGATTTGTGTACAAGTGCATAAAGGGAGTTTTTGCTGGTCTCTCTCAGGAAAATCTCCAACGACAGATACTTTACTGGAAAGGGTAAGTTATTCCTAAAAACTTCCAGTAAATATAGGTCAATTAGGGGCCCTAAGTTGGGTACATCGCCTTCGCTATAGCCTGTGTATAGTAGTACTGGCCAACGTGGGCGAGAGTGGGTGGAAGCGATCGGAGAACTTTCACCGTCGCCTTATATTGAGTATTTTGGTGTTTGTGGCAAGAGGCCCACAATTATGGGAACCAGTTGCTCAACTAAGGGACGTTTAGCCAGGGTTCAGGCTGAAGTGCCGCGGCCGAGAGGGTCAGCGAGGTTTATTATGTGTGAAAAATATGGTTCACACACGGAGGCTTTTTGCAATGAATGGTTACGTATGACTGACAAAGATAGGGGGGGTCATTCCGAGTTGTTCGCTCGCAAGCTGCTTTTAGCAGCTTTGCACACGCTAAGCCGCCGCCTACTGGGAGTGAATCTTAGCTTATCAAAATTGCAAATGAAAGGTTCTCAAAATTGCGAATAGACACTTCTTAGCAGTTTCTGAGTAGCTCCAGACTTACTCGGCATCTGCGATCAGTTCAGTCAGTTTCGTTCCTGGTTTGACGTCACAAACACACCCAGCGTTCGCCCAGACACTCCTCCGTTTCTCCAGCCACTCCCGCATTTTTCCTAGAAACGGTAGCGTTTTTTCGCACACACCCATAAAACGGCCAGTTTCCGCCCAGAAACACCCACTTCCTGTCAATCACATTACGATCACCAGAACGAAGAAAAAACCTCGTAATGCCGTGAGTAAAATACCTAACTGCATAGCAAATTTACTTGGCGCAGTCGCACTGCAGACATTGCGCATGCGCATTAGCGACTAATCGCTCCGTTGCGAGGAAAAAATAACGAGCGAACAACTCGGAATGACCCCCAGGGTACCATTCCGTAAGGTGGGCAGCTTTAAACCGGAGGTATTGCAGAACTTAAGGATAAGGATATGTCTGATAAAATCCAGAAAACAAAGGATTAGACATACAGATTGTTTAAATTTATGGCAGCAAGAGGGGGAGATGCAAAGGGAATTAGCTTGCGCAGCAGGTTCCAAACCTAGCGGGAAAACAATAGCGACCGCACCACCACCACCATATATTGTTGGGGAGAAAGTGGCTACAAGCAATGGTGCATTGGTACAGGATAGGAATGTGATTGATAAATGTACTAATGCTAACCCTTGCCAGCTGTATCCCATTTTAAATTTTCCCCAGGATTGTGAGCAGGAAGATGAGCCCAGCATGATATCAGCACTCTCTCTAGCAGCCACCATACAGGATACTCAGGTGGGCACGGCCCAACCATCAAGAGTTGTAGCAAGGCCCCCTAGCGGAGGGATAAGTGAGGTCATGTCCACAGGTAAGTACGGTACCATACATTATGCAGAAACTATAGCTCCCCACATTATAGAATCAAACCAGAATGATGTAATTGAATTAAATCCTGTCAGGGTAATTGCAGTTCCCAACGGGAAAACTGACAATCAGGGAGTAACTCCCATCAGGAACATTGCCATGCATTGTCCCTGGTCCCGAGCAGAGTTAAGGTCAATTATGTCTGAATTGCCCGATCTCAGAAAAGATCTAGTCGGATGCCAGAGATTCATTAAAGAGTTAGGTAACGCCCATGAGCCTACAAATAAAGATTGGCGAACAGTGCTACGAGTGTGTTTACCCTCAAATATTGACACCACGAAGTTCATAGCAGACAGTAAGTGAGATGCAGAAGTACCTCTCACTGATGAATACAATCAGGAGAACGTAAAGCAAATCAATCTGCAACTAGGAGTGTATTACCCTACTGTTGTCAAATGGAATAAAATTTTCTCCATATGACAAAAGGAAGGTGAAACGGCATCCGAATATTTCAATCGAGCACTGCTGGAAATGGCTAGATACACTGGGATCGAGGACATTAAAGATAATGCACATCACAGGGAGGTAGCTGTTACTGTATTAAAGGACGGGTTAAAGGAGGCATTAAGAACAAGGGTACAAACCTCTCTACCTAACTGGAGAGGTATCTCAGTGATTGCATTGAGAGAGTCCGCTATCGAGCACGACCGGAACATCAGTAAGCACAGGGAGTCTCAGGGGGATAAGCTGATGACAGTAAGTATAAATGCTCTTACAACAAAACCACATCAGCCAAAACTTCAGACCCCTGATGGTAAGTCACGGTCAATAATATGCTTCTATTGTAAAAAGGAAGGACATTTTGCAAGGGACTGTAGGAATAAAGGTACACATAACATATACCGACCCCCTAGACCAGGATATGAATCACACTACAATTCACATAATTGGGATCAGGGACCACCTAGGAGAAATTACGAGCCACATGCAGGGGAAACAAGGAGGTACCCACCAAGGAGAGATTGGTAGACCTCCGAAAATTCTCAGCTACCCCCCTCACATATTGTAGCTGCCAATGAGCTGCGGGAGGGTCCCAATATACAATAGGGGTTGGGCCACACCTGTAGTCTGCAGCCAGTGAAATTGATTGCTAGCCTTGGTAGCGAACCTGAGGTCACGGTTGATGTAGCTGGTGTACCATTACCATTTCTTGTAGACACAGGGGCGGCCAGGTCAGTGTTGAATTCCACATCAGGTATAAAGACCACTGGAAAAATTATTTCGGCAATGGGAGTAACAGGAACAGTGCAACAATACCCTTTGAGTAGACCTGCAGAGATTACGATAGGGCCCTTGCAAACCAAACATTATTTTCTGTTGGCTGCATCGGCTCCAACTAATCTACTTGGCAGAGACTTATTGTGTAAAATGCGGTGTGTCATAGATTATACTCCTGAGGGCGTCCTCTTGGATATACCTGAGAACCACGCTCAAGAAGTGCAAGATATATTAGACACCCCTCAAATGCTAATGTCGCATTCTACTGTTATAGACAAGTGTCCATCAAAGGTAGAGGAAATGATCTCACAAATACCGGGTTCCCTTTGGACCAAAGATGGACAAGACACTGGATTGATGGCGAATGTAGCTCCAGTAGTAGTACAAGTAAAAGATGGTAGGATAGCTCCAAAAATCCCTCAGTATCCTCTGAAGCCAGAGGTAGAATTAGGAGAGTACCCCGTCTTAGAGCGGCTGCTACAGCAGGGCATCCTAGTCAGGACGTCCAGCACCACCAATAGTCCCATCTTCCCTGTGAAAAAGAGTGGGGGGAGGGGTTACAGACTAGTGCAGGATCTAAGGGGGATAAACAAGATAGTTGAGAGCCAATTCCCCGTAGTGCCCAATCCAGCTGTCATCCTCATGCAAATTCCCTCTACTGCAAAATTCTTCACTGTCATTGACCTCTGTTCTGCTTTCTTTTCTGTCCCTCTTCCCATGACAGCCAGTACCTTTTTGCCTTTACATACAGGGGAGTACAGTACACCTGGACTCGTCTTCCTCAAGGTTTCATTGACAGCCCAAGTATTTTCTCCCAGGCTTTGCATGACTGTTTACAATCCTTTCAACCTGAGAGTGGATCAGTACTAATACAGTATGTTGATGACTTATTGTTGTGTTCTGACTCACTCGAATCGTCCTTGAAAGACACGAAACAGCTTCTGTTTCATCTTTCCCAAACGGGACAGAAGGTTTCAAAGGATAAGTTGCAGTTGTGCCGGACCAGGGTCAAATATTTGGGACATTGCTTGACTCAAGGACTTAGACACCTCACTGCTGATAGAATTCAGGCGATTCGCGACATGACTCTGCCACAAACTCAGCAACAGATCCGCACTTTCCTTGGAATGTGTGGGTACTGTCGAAACTGGATTCCAGGGTTCTCTATACTGGCTTTACCTTTGCAAGAAATGGTCTCTTCGAACAAACCAGAACGGATCTCGCACACAGATGAGTCCGAACTGGCGTTTGAGAGACTCAAACAGTGCCTATCACAGGCACCTGCATTAGGTATGCCAGATTATGAGAAGCCCTTTGAATTGTACGGTACAGAAAGTGCGGGGTGCATGGCAGGGGTTTTAACTCAGAGACATGGTGATGCCAGCAGACCGGTAGCTAACTACAGTGCACAGTTGGACACTGTAGCGCGGCCTCTCCCCACTTGCTTGCGAAGTGTTGCAGCGATAGCTTTGCTGGTAACTAAAAGCGAGGACGTAGTGTTAGGACATGACCTGACCATTCATACACCTCATGCAGTATCAGCCTTACTGAACTCAGCCCAAACCAGACATGTCTCATCTGCTCGGTTTACAAAGTGGGAATTATCACTGATGGCCCCGGTAAACATCACCATTAAGAGATGCAGCTCACTAAATCCTGCAACTTACTTGCCAAGTGTGCCTGGACAGGCACAAAGGGTGGAGGTTGAGAATAATGGTGAAGGAGGATTTAGTGCAGAGACTGATACGCATGATTGTATGGGATACCTGAATCAGACTTTCACAGCAAGACCTGTCATCAGTAACAACCCACTGGAAGGAGTAGACTTTACCTTCTACACTGATGGTAGTTGCCACAGACAGACAGAATCGGGAGACTTGTGCACTGGATATGCAGTTGTAGATGACGAAGGTATCATAGAAGCTGAACCCCTGGGCCCACCGCACTCAGCACAAGTTGTTGAGTTGGTCGCCCTAACCAGAGCGTGTGAATTGGCCAAGGGTAAGTCAGCTAATATATACACAGATTCTAGGTACGCCTTTGGAGTAGTGCATGATTTTGGGGCCCTATGGTGCCTCAGAAATTTCATGACGGCAGCTGGCACACCTGTAGCGCATGCGTCCCACATCAAAAGGCTTTAGACAGCAATACAGGAACCAGACAGAGTGGCTGTTATCAAGTGAAAAGCACACACTTACAACCAGGACCCAATTTCACTTGGTAACAGCCAGGTAGATGAAGCTGCTAAATCAGCACCAAGCACCCCCATACAAATGAACATCACATCACTGATGACATTTAACACGATCAACACACAACAATTAATCGAAATGCAAAATTTGTGTTCCCTACAGGAAAAGGCAGTCTGGAGGGCAAAGGGGTATGGCCAGGAGTCCTCAGGACTGTGGACAGGTGGACACGGTAAGCCGGTGGCCCCCAGAGCATATCTTCCAAGCCTAGCTGAGGCGGCACACGGTCTGACTCATCTGGGCAAAGAGGGTATGTGCAAGTTGGTAAGAGCCTACTGGTGTGCGCCAGGATTCTCTTCTCATGCAGGTAAGAGAGCAATGACATGTTTTACTTGCTTGAGGAAGAATATTGGAAAGACAATACTAACAGAGCCATCCCATATCCCTCCTACAGACGGACCTTTTCAGGTAATACAAATCGATTTCATACAGTTACCACCCTGTAGGAATTTGAAATATGTGTTAGTTTGTATTGATGTATTTTCCAACTGGGTAGAAGCGTTCCCTGCTGCCACAAATACTGCTACTTTCACTGCAAAGAAAATCATGCAGGAATTTGTGTGTAGATATGGTATCCCTAGAATAATTGAAAGTGACAGGGGTACCCATTTTACAGGTGAAGTCTTTCAGGTCATGTGCAAACTGATGGGAATTAATAGCAAGCTGCATACTCCATACCATCCACAGGCGAGTGCAAAGGTAGAGAGAGTGAACAGCACTATTAAGAACAAGCTGAGCACATTAATGGCTGAAACTGGATTGTTGTGGCCAGAAGCTTTGCCACTAGTGTTGTACAGCATCAGAACCACTCCCAGGTCTCCACTTAACTTATCACCCTTTGAAATTCTTTTTGGTCGACAACCTTATGTAATGATAGACCCCCAGGATGATTTGAAATGTAATAATGAAGTGACTATGAAATATTTGGTTGGGATGAGCCAGCAGCTGAGAAATCAACAAAGACATTTAAAGCTGGTGATTCCTGACTTACCGAACAGTAATTGTCATGACATTGAGCCTGGGGATTATGTGATGATTCGAAATTTCTTACACTCAGGTTGCCTCATAGACAGGTGGGAAGGACCATACCAAGTCTTGTTAACCAGCACGACAGCATTGAAGGTCGCCGAAAGAGAGATTTGGGTCCTCTCGTCCCACTGCAAGAAGGTCGCTGACCCGGAGAGAACTCGTGACAAAGAGCAGAGTATAGAGAATCTCGTATCACTGGAGTGCTTGTTCCGGGAAAGTTGAGAGACAGGACTGTTGAAGGGCATCTGAGCACAGAGAGCAACAAGATCTAGAACGGTTGTCGCATTATTTTCTTTTTTTCACCTCCCCCTGCATTTTCCTTTCTTTTCTCCTTCTTATTTTCCACCTTTCTCCTAACGAAATGGATCGATCACAAGAGACTGCGTATCGGGTTCTGTTAGTAATTCTGGTTTTGGTGAGGGTCCCATCATGCCTCTGACGAAGGACCTGGATGTCCGAAAAGCTTTAGGCTGTGTGAGCTGTTACGGTGGACTGGTCGGGTGAGCTGCAAACGGTTGCTTTCTGTGGAATAGTCCGGATCTGTTCCATTTAGAGGGCATTCGTGTTAACTGCTGTGTCCCCAGGCTAAGAATTACGTCCACCATTTATATGGTTATATGCTGTTACTTGTCTTATTTATTGTGAGTGTATAGTTGGAATAAATACCTTGATTTTATTCTTTGGCAATATTGCACTATGAATTTTTTTTCTATTTGAGATCCATCATCTTCTCCCAATGGCTGTGGCATTATAAGGAACTATTATTGCCTGAAAGTTTCTTCATATATTGAAGCTAAACCGTGGTACCATCTTTTCCACCATTGAAGAAGGACAAAAAGACTATTAGGATATGTATGTGTTTGCACTTATTTGAGAAAATATTTTCCTACTTTAACCTCCAGCTAATGGCACACATAGTCGACAGGTGATATCCACATATATTAGCGCTCACATGTTTCCCCCTCCATGTATAATCAACTAAATGTGCACCCCATTTGTTGGAACAATAAGCCGAAAAGAGCTTGGTAGTGTTTGTTGGCCCATTTACAGACCCTTAATATGGGATGAGAAGGATTTAATGTATACTTCGCAATACCTCGAAGCTTATGTAGAACATATATGGCACGATGATACATGCCCCTCAGACATGGATTCATACATACATGCTTTAACTATCCCACTAGGTCGTATATTTCCCACCTACAACTCTCCCCCGACCATCCAAGCTTCTGTAGATATTATATAGATATTTTTCTGTTTATTGATTAGATAGTGGCAGTTATTGGTGACTGCCAAAGGGTGGACTGTCAAAGTCAAAAAATATTGCAGTACACACATCACGTACAAACTACACACAGATTGCCTCCGTGCGTGTACTTGTTCTGCCGTGCGTGCGCATATTCACAATTTGCGTATGGTCGCTCCCGCGGTCCTGCGCATTAGCGCGTGGTATGAGTATTTACGGTAGAGTTTGTGAACGCATGGAAAAGCCATCAAAACACATTACATATTTAATACAAATAGTGCATAATGTACACATAGTCTCCCTGCACCACACCAGCAAGTTACAACAGTTTAAATGGTATCAGAACAAAGGGATTCACCTTTACAGGATAGGAGGGGACAGAACAAGGTTATAAGGTGGTGTTTGGTATCCAGCTGTAGGGTATTTTAAGGGTAATATTCCGGTGTTGGTTTGCAGAAGATCGCACATTCCTGCGAATAGTTATGTGCAGGAGCAGAATATAGATATAAACTGTATTTACTGTACATTAGGTATGCGGCGGGAACTCAGAGGAGACCACCCACAAGTGCATCTGGAACAGACATCGCCCACCTATTCAAATGAACCTATGACCTCTCCTGTACTGTAAATGACCATCCCTGTGTCCAATGAACAAAGAGATTACAGTATCCATTGTGTTAAGTTTTGGAAGATTGTATAAAGGAGCCAGCTGCAGGCCTGGTCACACAAGACTCTAAAAGTTATCTATCTAGATGACCGAGGACCAGACTGGGTAGCGCGGCTAAAACCAAACACGTATGTACCATTGACTGTAGACATTATTCTATTGTATTGTATTGCTCTGTTATTGTAACCCCCTATCAGTAATAATATGTTGTGGTGTCGGAACCCGGAATTTTAACTACAAACTGGTGTCGTGTCTTCCTTTCCCTGCTAAGGTTATAAGTGTATTACTATCGCATGCATAGCTGTTAAGGGTTCACGATGTATCTTTGGGTGTGTACGCGCTGAGTGTACTTTGTACAGCCAGCGCGGAGTTTGTACGCAAAGTATGTACACGATACGGGGCTCTGTACGCTAATGGTGTAAAAAGTACGTAGGTTGAGGATTAAGTATAGCGGCCACAGCGGCTCCATTTAAAGTGTATGAAATGTCTTTTTAAAGTGTTGCTTTTAGTCCTGTATGTAAATCAGCATTTACATTCCTATACGAAACACAGGCCCTGATTTATCAGCCTTGGAGAGTGATACAGTGCACGGTGATAAAGTACCAGCCAATCAGCTCCTAACTGCCATGTTACAGGCTGTGTAATGACTGTTAGGAGCTGATTGGTTGCTACTTTGGGGCCGATTCAGAGTTTTCGTAGATGTGCTAAAAAACCACACATCTGCAATCAATTACTCTGACATGCAGGAGGACGCCCAGCACAGGGCAAGTCCGCCCCGCATGCCGGATCTAGCCCCCCCTTCCTCCCGCAGACATGCACGGTGGCGATGCTTGCGCCTGTGTAGAGTAGCGCTCTGCCTGTGCAGCCTAGCTGCAAAAGTGGATGGCTACCCGCCTTGTTTTCGGGTTGCAGCTGCTGCGTGTGATGTCACGCAGCCACCGCGGCCCATCGCGCAAATGGTCCGGACATACATGCGTTGTCCAGATCACCACCCCAACGCCACCGCAATGCCCACTCCCACCCTGCGACTGCCTCTGCCTGTTAGTCGCACAAGTGAGATGCTATCAGATCTCCCTGTGTGCGCACGCGCAGTGCGGCTTCTGTCTGCTACCGGGCTTTAGTCTGCGACCACCGCCATAGCAGCGTCCAGGTCTGAAGCGGCCCCTTTATCACCGTGCAATTGATCAGCTCCAAGGCTTGATAAATCTGGGGCCTAATTCGGATAAAAAACCATAACACAGTGCGGCATAGAGAGCGGTGGATAGACGGCAGTAATGTGCGAGGCTCGGAGGAGGCTGTAAGAAAATGATGCTGACAAGAGGTAAATCACTTGTGTGGATGTTCATACATAGCTGATATCCTCCAATCACTAATGATTTACAGGCGTCATATTCACTTTCCTCCTCCTGAAAGGAAGATAAAGAACTCGCACACACAGGAGATGAAATAGAGAAGCAAAGACATAAGCGTTGTCCTCTGTCTACTCTGTTATGTTTGAGGAAAGAGAGGAAAATGCCAGCGCATAGGGAGGAGCTAAATATGCTAATGAGATTGTACTGGACAGTAGGGGTAATTGTCATTCATCACAGAGGGCAAGTGGCATGTCGTCACAGAGGGCGAGTTGCATGTCGTCACAGAGGGCGAGTGGCATGTCGTCACAGAGGGCGAGTGGCATGTCGTCACAGAGGGCGAGTGGCATGTCGTCACAGAGGGCGAGTTGTGTGATAGCCGGGGAGGGGCCGTCCCATCAGTGATTTTTTAAAAAGCATTGCACACCAGGCCATGTCATCACATAAGCAAGCAGTTTATTCACAGTTCAGACAGGGTTATCACGACAGTAACATTTAACTCCTTGTTCTCCTCTCCAGCGCAATATTCATATGGGTTACATCAAGTTACATCTCCTTTCATTTGCTTCACGGGCAATAACAGCATTTACAGTGATGTGACATCATTACAGTACAGTACATACCAGCGCAGTCTCTGGGAATCAGTAGTGCGGCTTTCGCAAACTGAAATTCATTTTAGTGTGCTCTCCCCCATTCGCTAGGGGCTCTATCTAAACGGGATCTCATGTACACGTTACTGGGGGCCTTCCGCCAAACGTGGTTCCTTCCACTCACCCAGCTCGTCCTATCCCGCAGACTCACACCTCCCGTCCTGCTTCTTGGGTACCCCTGAAGGTCCTTTGTTCCTGGTTCCTTCCACTGTACTCTGCATACTGTGGCTCTCACACTGCACTCTCCATCTCTCACTGAAGCTGCTGGCTCTCCCTCTCTTCATAGCAACACCCACACGCTGCTCTTCTTTCCATCATGCCAGGGACTGTGGAGTGCCATTCTTGTTCCACAGTCCCCAGCCTGCGTTTCTCCTGGACACTTAGCCTGTGCCTTCCATCCTCAGTCCTCAGCTCACACTGAACTGTCCTGTGCTTTGTTCCTTTTGCTCAAATTCCCCTGCACTTCCTGTCCTAACCCCCTACATGTGGCAGGGTCTGCAAGTAACTGGTGTTGGGGCCATAAAACTCCCCCACTCACTGATAAGAATTAAATGGCTTTTGGAACTTTCCAATATCTCTTGTCTCCTAACATTCCAGTATGCCACAGTTGCATGTCGTCACAGAGGGCGAGTGGCATGTCGTCACAGAGGGCGAGTGGCATGTCGTCACAGAGGGCGAGTGGCATGTCGTCACAGAGGGCGAGTGGCATGTCGTCACAGAGGGCGAGTGGCATGTGGTCACAGAGGGCGAGTGGCATGTCGTCACAGAGGACGAGTGGCATGTCATCACTGAGGGCGAGTGGCATGTCATCACTGAGGGCGAGTGGTATGTCATCACAAGGGGCAAATGACATGTCATCACAAAGGGCGAGTGGCATGTCATCACAGAGGGCGAGTGGCATGTCGTCACAGAGGGCGAGTGGCATGTCGTCACAGAGGGCGAGTGGCATGTCGTCACAGAGGGCGAGTGGCATGTCGTCACAGAGGGCGAGTGGCATGTCGTCACAGAGGGCGAGTGGCATGTCGTCACAGAGGACGAGTGGCATGTCATCACTGAGGGCGAGTGGCATGTCATCACTGAGGGCGAGTGGTATGTCATCACAAGGGGCAAATGACATGTCGTCACAAAGGGCGAGTGGCATGTCGTCACAGAGGGCAAGTGGTATGTCGTCACAGAGGGCGAGTGGCATGTCATCACAAGGGGCAAATCAAATGACATGTCGTCACAAAGGGCGAGTGTCATGTCGCCACAGAGGGCGAGTGGTATGTCGTCACAGAGGGCGAGTGGTATGTCGTCACAGAGGGCGAGTGGCATGTCATCACAGAGGGCGAGTGGCATGTCGTCACAGAGGGCGAGTGGCATGTCGTCACAGAGGGCGAGTGGCATGTCGTCACAGAGGGCGAGTGGTATGTCGTCACAGAGGGCGAGTGGCATGTCGTCACAGAGGGCGAGTGGCATGTCGTCACAGAGGGCGAGTGGCATGTCGTCACAGAGGGCGAGTGGCATGTCGTCACAGAGGGCGAGTGGCATGTCGTCACAGAGGGCGAGTGGCATGTCGTCACAGAGGGCGAGTGGCATGTCGTCACAGAAGGCAAGTTGTATGTCATCACAAGGGGCAAGTGGCATGTCGTCACAGAGGGCGAGTGGCATGTCGTCACAGAGGGCGAGTGGCATGTCGTCACAGAGGGCAAGTAGCATGTCGTCACAGAGGGCAAGTGGTATGTCGTCACAGAGGGCGAGTGGCATGTCGTCACAGAGGGCGAGTGGCATGTCGTCACAGAAGGCAAGTTGTATGTCATCACAAAGGGCAAGTGGCATGAAGGGTAAATATGTTCCAGCAAAATATTCCGGGAGTTTATTTTCCAAAGCTATAATCATTAATAAACTGTATTGCTTAAGGTTACATATAGCGGCAGAACCGCCGTGTGCTGGTGGTGCACACAATAAACACTGATTCCTTCACAGGCAAAAAGCACCAAAATATACAGATTACGGATTCTGCGCTGATACTGTCTGAAGTCTGGTGTAGTAAATATTCATAGATAAATAGGATTCTAGGCGCTGATTCAGTACAAATAGAAAACAGCGCTATAGTTCAATGATCAGCAGCAAACTATCTATATACCGCATGCTTGTGTACATATACTGTACGTATGTAACCATCGTCAGACTGAAGTAAACCTAGGGAACATTATATTATTATTGAGAGTTTGCGCTGATTTTTCTCACCGTGAAGTCTGATATGCGGAAAAAATATCCCACAACTACAATAAAATATTTAAAAAATATATACTTATTTATTTCTTATTCATAATATACTGCAAAGTGCAAAAATGTTTTAAAAAAGTATCAAACTCTTTGTAACCTGTTACAATAATACCAATGTCATGTACAGTTAACTGGGTATGAACAAGGTCGACATGAAAAAAGGTCGACATGAGTTTATGGGGGTTTTGTGTCATTTTCTCCATCAAGTGACCGGGAACCCCAATTAGTGCACCGCGTCCCCTTGCATGGCTCGCTTCACTCGCCAATCATAGTCCATGAGGATCGTAAAGCATGAAAAAGTCCCCATGTTCATGCCGACCTAATGGGCGTGTCAACCTATCTCTAGTGTCGACCCAGACACTGTCGACCTAATGGGTGTCGATCTAATGTCCGGATACCCAGTTAACTACATTGGTATCACTATCATAGACAATGGCATATACATTATAAAAAGTAAAAAAATTCTCTCAACTGACTGTCCCTATATGGATATTGCATGCTATATAGTTATTCTTCTGTCATGATGCCGACGCCGGAATCCTGACAGCCGGCAATGCCGCATGCGGAATACTGGCGCACAGGGGCTATTTCTACTCCTAGACCCCATAGAGTGGGAATAGAACCTGCGGCAAGCGCTGTTTGCCACTGAGCCCACATTTTGCCGGGCGGGATGCTGCTGTTGGGACACTGACAGTCGGCATCTCGCCCGGCTGGAATATGTATGTAATCCCTCCAGACAATGCAGATTACAATCTCACAAATCCTTTGTAAAGACTGAAGATGGAAAAGTCAGCGTTCCTCTGTAAAGTGCTGCAGCGTAAAGTTCATGGAATTACTAAAATGAGAGGAAAAGTGCATTTGACACTGTTGACCACTCTCTCCTCATACAAACACTACAATCCCTAGGTCTTCAGGACAAGGCCCTTTCTTGGTTCTCATCCTACCTATCTAATCGCTCCTTCAGTGTTTGTTTCTCTGAATCCACCTCCTCTTCGCTACCTCTATCAGTTGGAGTACCGCAAGGCTCAGTCTTAGGTCCTCTGCTTTTCTCTATCTATACCTCACCTCTTGGGAAACTAATCAGCTTCTTGGATTTCAGTGTCACCTGTCTGCGGATGATACTCAGATCTACCTATCCTCCCCTGATTTGTCACCATCTGTATTGGGCCGTGTCACTGAATGCCTTTCTGCCATTTCATCTTGGATGACATCTCGCCACCTCAAACTTAATATTTCCAAAACAGAGTTAATTATATTTCCACCGGTCAATAGTAGTTACCAACCTGATGTCTCTATCACTGTTGAGAACTCTACAATCATCCCTACCCCACAAGCTCGCTGCCTAGGTGTCATCCCTGACTTTGAACTGTCCTTTGCTTCCCACATTCAATCTGTCTCAAGATCATGTTACATACATCTAAGAAACATATCCAAAATACGACCATATCTTACACAAGACACAGCAAAAACTCGAATCCACGCTCTCATTATCTCCCGCATTGATTATTGTAATAGTCTCCTGACTGGTCTTCCCAAACATAGGCTCTCACCACTACAATCCATTCTGAATGCAGCTGTGAGGCTAATCTTCCTCGCTAGACGTTCATCGTCTACAGATACACTCTGTCAGTCCCTCCATTGGTTACCTGTATTCTATCGTATTCAATATAAAATACATTTACTTACATACAAGGCTATTAACCAAACTACACCAATGTACATCTCTTCACTCATCACAAAATATTTTCCAACCCGACCTCTGCGCTCTGCACAAGATCTACGTCTCTCATCCACACTCATTACTCGCTCCTATGCGCGATTGCAGAACTTTCTGCAGGTGGTTGAGGCTAGATCCAAGTGGCCTAAGGGACCTCTTCCATCAGGGTAGGAGCCACGACCCAAGGGGGAGGAGCTAGGCCAGCGGGACAGTTGCTCTACTATCCCCGCCACCAACTATTACCTTTAGTAATTAGGTGGCGAGCGAAGCGGAGCGAGTCACCGAGCCCGAAGCGTGGCGAGCGAAGCGAGCCCGCGAGGGTACTTTTCGGGTACCCTGTTTGGCCGTAGCTCCTCCCCCTGGTGACGTGTCTCCTCCCCTAGGTACGTCACAAGGTCCCTTCTCCCACTCCGATATAGAACCAACTCTGTATTTAGTTCTTCACTCTCCCTTCCTCCTGACCCTGGTTCATCACTGCTGTGATGTGATAGTATACAGCCCACCAAGAACCTTTACAATCTGGTGGACAGCTATGCAATAGACAGCACCTATCCTTCTGTATCAATGCCTATTTCCCAATAGATTGTAAGCTTGCGAAAAGGGCCCTTGTACCTCTATGACGGTTTGTTTTTACCCAGTTTTGTCTTCTAATTGTGCCCAGTTGTAAAGTGCAACGGAATTTGCTGCGCTATATAAGAAACTGTTAATCAATAAATAAATAAAAGTTTCTGCTGTGTCCAGAACGCTCTTGCAGCAGAACTGAACGTGTCTGTGGTTTTTCCAGGGGTTACAATTAAGTGCGTGCTTTCATACTCGCAGAGAGCCTCATCCTGCTAGTTTATAGATTGCCTAGAGCTCTCCTCGCTGTGCTTCTCCCAATGGGGGAGATGTACTAAGCCTGAAAAGTGATAAATATCACTGTGATAAAGCACCAGCCAATCGGCTCCTAACTGCCATGTCACAGGCTGTGTTTGAAAAATGACAGTTAGGAGCCGATTGGCTGGTGCTTTATCACAGTGATATTTATCACTTTTCAAGCTTAGTACATCTGGCCCAATATACCTGTAATCCAGATTGTTTTGGGAGGCTGTGAAACATGTGAGCGGTGCTGCCCGGCTGTCACTAACTCCGCTGTGTACGTGGTACCGGATCCCAGCTCAGATGGCAATATGCGTGGCCGGCTGTAAGTCCTGGGGCACCCCTGAATGTAGTGCCCACTCAGGGTGTGCTTATAGCGTATAGCAGACCGCAGACATTCTGCATGACTGGCCTGGGTGTTCCTGCTATGTTGCCGGACCACTGTAGGCAAAGTGGTGACCCGCAGTGTACTCACAGGTGAGCGACTTCTAATTGGTCTCAGTTCGTCCCAAGACCGCATATACGGGATTCATCAGGAATATCCTGAGTCAATGCTGGGTCGCAGAACACAGTGGGGGTCCTTTCTCTAATACGTTTCGCTCCAAAGTACTGGGAGCTTTTTCCAATAGGAACATAAGGTGCATGCCTTTGCGGGGAAGGGGCATCATGACAAAACAGCCACAATACCCCTCATTAAATAACACATTTCAGTATATACTGCCAAACCCAGGACTCAAACTCACAACCTGCTGCATCCCAGCCAAACAACCCACCCAACGAGCCACTTGATCCCGCATAAAAACAATGAGATTTCTAACAATATGTAGCTACCTGTACCATATAAAAAATAACCAGCACCATAATGGAGCAGATCTATGTAGTGTGCAGCCACACATCCAATCTCTTGCAGCCACAAACTATGGGGGTAATTCAGACCTGATCGCAGCAGCAAATTTGTTAGCAGTTGGGCAAAACCATGTGCACTGCAGGGAGAGCAGATGTAACATGTGCAGAGAGAATTAGATTTGGGTGTGTTATATTGTTTCTGTGCAGGGTAAATACTGTCTGCTTTATATTTACACTGCAACTTAGATTTCAGTTTGAACACACTCCACCCAAATCTAACCCTCTCCGCACATGTTATATCTACCCCACCTGCAGTGCACATGGGCCCTCATTCCGAGTTGATCGCTAAGAGTCATCGCATCGCAAATGTACGAAATGTAAGTATCTGCGCATGCGCAAATGCGTGATTACGCATGCGCGAGTACATACGTACGACAACTGTGCAAAATTACTCAGAAAAAATAAAGCCGTAACTGCCAAACGAAAACGAGGAGTGGCGTGGGCGTGGCGGAGGCGAGACTTCGCAATGCTCCGACAAGGGCGTGAAAGTGGGCGTACAGTGTGGGAGTATTCAACTCGCAATGGGCGTGTTTTTCGCAAATAAACATTGTCGCTGTTAAAACTAACATAGGAAACCGTAGCAACATTCACGCAGCAGCAGAGTAGGTCTGCAGTTACTCTACATTTGCGAAGTACTGGTACAAGTGTGTATGCAGTAATTAGCAGTTAATTGGATATCACATTCATCTGATGTCCAATTACTTGTTAATTAATGAGCAGATGAAAGTTACCAACCAGCAATTGTCTGAACACACATTACATGTTTAGTCTACTCACATATAAATCTCACACACTGCCAAATAAGGGTGTGTTTTTTTTTTGGAATTTGTTGTGTAAGCCTTTTTAAAACTTGTTTTAATGTGTGTAAGACTCCCAAATACAAGCAAATGAAAATATTTGTGAAAGTGTTTGAAATCTGCAAAATTGTTTAAAAATAAACCAACACCAACATAATGCAGCATACACTTTAATTTAGTATTAAAAGTCACAATAATATTTGATTATAATATCTGACAATGTTTGAAGTGATGTCCTGTTGACCCTAGATATTTATAAAAAGCCTCGTGTCTGTTTACTTAATATGGACATTAAAGTGTGGTGCAAAGCATACCTTTTTTATTTTATTTTTTCAATTTTTAAGGAGAATTAGCAGATTGGTCTACAAGTGTCTATATGCTGACCTAATCTTTCTGGAACTGCATTACCTGGAAGAAACTGCTCAAATTTTTGAAATATATTTTTTATTACTATATAATTTTTTGACAACATTTAAACATGGCTCCACGTGAGTCGCACAGGCAGAGATGGACCAAGCAGCAAGCAGATGGCACTGACAATCATTAGATAGCAGAACTCAGTACTCTGCAAAATTCTGCTTCTGACAAAAGTATATTTTTAAACCATAAATAAAACATGACACATCCTGCCACACACAAATTTTAAACCAAATGAGAAAGAATTAGGATCCACCACACAAACACAACAATACATAGCACACTAGTAAGAGGAAGATGGCTCTGGTGTTTATACACATAAACTCACAGGCTACAATACATCCAAACAGAAAGAATACATTTCACTAAGAGGGAGTTATTGTTATGCACACCAGTGCCTGCAGGAAAGTACTGGTGTCAGAACTGTTATGCACTCCAGTGTCTGCAGGAATGTACTGGTGTTTGAACTGTTATGCAAAACAAATGGACTCACAGACAAACTGGGGAATATGACATAACGTACACAGAAGGTAATAGGGTAACAAAATACACACAAAGTGAACAGAGAAGCCCAGAGGCTAAGGAACTGGGTATCTCCCTTGTATTAGAACTGCACAGATGGAAAAAGCAAGATGTTGTGTTTTAATACGTAGAGAACCCGAAATGCTGTTGCTAAGGGCAACAGCAAAACCCTAAAGGGTTACCAACGGGTGTGGCAGTAAACTCCTTGGTCAGAGATGGAATGATAGACACAAGGAGAGTCTCCACAATCCTATTTCTCACTTGCAGTGCACAGGTTTTAGCTTACTGCCACTAAACTGACCCCTGACACCTAGCACAGTGAGACAGGATTAGACAGGCAAGTCTTAGAATACAGCCGCAAACTTGCTAAGTTCACAGAGTAGTAACAGAACCCCAGCAAGCTAAACGACTGACTCCAGTCTTACTGCTAGGTCTGGATTGGCAGAGTGTAATACCAAATCCCCAGGCCTATTTGCAGTAAGCAACAAACAAATACAAAGCTACACAGTACTGGCTAACTTTCAGAAACTGACTAACCAACAAAGATTCAGCAGCATCTGCTTACCCTGAAAAGAGGCCTTATAAAGCAGGTGCTGTCCACGCCCCACTCAGACCTCACAGACTGTGAGCACAAAAACCAGCACCGGATCCCCTGCCGTGCACAGAGCCTATAACCACTGCACAGCAAAAGACCCGAACCGGAGTATCAGCTGCGCTCAGGTTACTCCACTAGCACTTGTCTCCCGGTTGCCATGACGACGTGGCAGCACAGGGCAGGAGACCCTAACAGTACCCCCCCTCTGACGAGGGGTCAAAGAACCCCTACCACCGGGTTTATCGGGGAACTGCGAGAAGAAAGAGCGTATCAGTCTGGGGGCATGAAGATCACAACTGCGCACCCACGACCGCTCCTCCGGGCCATACCCCTTCCAGTGCACCAAAAATGACAGCCGACCCCGAACCACCTTGGAGTCAAGAATCCTTTCAACAACAAACTCCCTCTGGCCACGTATCAGAAGAGGGGAAGGTCTTCCACTGGAAGAAGGATTACTAATCGCCCGTTTTAAAAGGGAACAATGAAATGTTTTATTGATACCCAAAGAACGGGGCAGATCTAACTGAAATGCCACCGGATTGATAACCCTGGTGATCTTATAAGGGCCGATGAACCGGGGCCCTAACTTATGAGATGGCTGTCTCAACTTCAAATTCTTGGTAGACAACCAGACGAAGTCTCCTAATTTGAAGCTGCAGGGTCTTTTCCGCTTATCAAAAACCCTTTTGGTCACTAAAGACACAGACACAAGGGCTTTCTTCACTTTCCGCCAAATACCTCTAAGGACCGAAACCACAGAGGAACCACCAGGCGTGGAGTCCAGGGGGTCAAAAGAATTGGCCTTAGGATGATGCCCATACACACAAAGGAAGGGAGAGATCCCTGTAGCAGAGTGAGCCGCGTTGTTATAGGCAAACTCCGCCATGGACAGATGAGCAACCCAGTCAGTCTGACACTTGGAGACATAACACCTGAGGAACTGCTCCAAGGACTGGTTCACCCTTTCAGTCTGCCCATTAGACTGCGGATGGTAGCCTGACGACAAGCTGACAGAAATCTGGAGATCGGAACAAAATGCCCTCCAGAATTTGGCCACAAACTGGGATCCGCGGTCAGAGACCACATCAAGTGGCAACCCGTGGAGACGCACAACATGCAGCATAAATAATTCAGACAGGCGTCTGGCCGATGGCAGCCCAACCAGTGGAACGAAGTGCGCCATCTTCGAAAACCTGTCAACGACAACCCAGATGGCTGTCATCCCCGAGGATTTGGGCAAGTCCACCACAAAATCCATTGAAATGTGGGTCCATGGCTTAGATGGGATAGAGAGTGGATGTAATGGGCCAACAGGAACCCCTCTAGGAGTCTTATTTCGGGCACAGATGTCACATGCCCGAACCCACTGATCCACATCCTTAGCCACCGAGGGCCACCACACCGCCCTAGATAGCAACTCCCGAGTTCTGGCAATACCCGGGTGACCTGCCGACTTCTTGGCATGGAATTCCAGGAACACTCGCTGTCTTAACCTAGGAGGCACAAACAAAAGACCTACCGGAAGGTCTGGAGGAGCCTGCTCCTGTGCTCTAAGGACTAATGATAAGAGGTCCTGGGTAATGCCCACTTTAATACATGATGGGGAAACAATGGGCAACGGCTCCTCGGTGGTCTCCTGGATTGGAGCAAAACTCCGCGAGAGCGCATCAGCCTTGATGTTTTTTGACCCAGGGCGATATGTTATCAAAAAATTAAAGCGAGCAAAAAACAAAGCCCATCGTGCCTGCCTGGCATTGAGACGCTTCGCTGACTCTAAATATGCCAGATTCTTATGGTCAGTGAGAATTGAGACCACAAACTTAGCCCCCTCAAGCCAGTGTCTCCACTCCTCGAGTGCATCCTTAATAGCCAACAATTCCCGGTTACCCACGTCATAATTCATCTCGGCAGGCGAAAATTTACGGGAAAAGTAAGCACAGGGATGAAGGCGATTATCAGACACTCCCATCTGAGAAAGCACTGCCCCAATACCCATCTCAGAGGCATCCACCTCCACCACAAAAGGACGCTCTGGATCTGGGTGTCGCAGCACCTTGGCCGAAACAAATGCCCTTTTGAGACGGGCAAAAGCCGCTTTAGCCTCACAAGACCAGTGAGCAACATCCGCCCCTTTCTTAGTGAGTGCCACCAAGGGCGCCACTATAGACGAAAATCCAGCGATAAATCGTCTATAAAAATTTGCAAAGCCCAGGAAACGCTGAAGCGCCTTCAAACTAGTGGGCTGCACCCAATCCAGGACTGCCTGTACCTTGGAACCCTCCATTTGGAAACCTTCTGGGGAGATAATATATCCTAGAAATGCGATTTGCTGAACTTCAAATTCGCACTTCTCCAGCTTCGCCCCAAGCCGGTGGTCTCTGAGTTTCTGGAGGACTAAGCGTACATGCTTCCGATGTTCCTCCAGGGAATGGGAGAAGATTAGGATGTCATCTAAGTATACAACTAAGAATCTATCCAAATATTCCCTGAGCACATCATTCATGAAATCCTGGAAGACTGCCGGGGCATTACAGAGCCCAAAAGGCATCACCAAATATTCATAATGCCCTGAGTGGGTATTAAAGGCAGTCTTCCATTCATCCCCCTCTCTTATTCGGATTAGATTGTACGCACCGCGTAGGTCAATCTTAGAAAAAATGGTGGCAGTACGAAGCTGGTCAAACAAGACCGAAATGAGAGGCAGTGGGTATGAGTTTTTAATCGTGATACGGTTCAATTCCCTGAAGTCGATGCAGGGTCGCAACGAACCGTCCTTTTTACCCACGAAGAAGAACCCCGACCCAACTGGAGACTGTGAAGGTCTGATAAATCCCTTAGCCAAGTTCTCCTGAATGTACTCTGCCATAGCCTGAGTCTCAGGACGTGACAGGGAGTACAACCTGCTCTTGGGAAGCTTAGCATTTGGCAACAAATCAATGGCACAGTCATAGGGGCGATGGGGAGGTAGTACCTCTGCAACTTTTTTGGAGAACACGTCCGCAAAATCTGCATAACACCCTGGCAATCCTGGCAAACTTAGCTGCGAGAGCCTGACTGGAAGGCTCAAGCAACTCCTGAAACAATCAGTACCCCAACTAAGAATCTCCCCAGAGACCCAGTCAAATTGAGGATTGTGGGCCCTTAACCAGGGTAAACCCAACACCAATGGGGCAAAAGTACAGACAGTCACATAAAAGGACAATTTTTCAGAGTGTGTGGCTCCAATAAACAAAGAAATCTGGCTAGTGCAAGAGGTAATTTTACCTTGGGATAATGGTTCCCCGTTTAACCCACAAATCTCAATTTCCGATGCCAAGGGTACTAAGGGAACAGAGTGTTTCAGGGCGAATTGGCGGTCCATAAAAACCCCGTCGGCCCCACTGTCCACAAAGGCCTCAGTCTTGACAGTTTGACCGAGGATCTTCAAGGTCACCGGAATGATAAAAGTCTTCTTGGGAAATTCTGACTTCTGGCCTGACAGGATATTTCCCATCACCCTCAGGCCCTGAAGTTTTCCGGCTTTTCTGGGCATGATACTACCACATGACCTTTATTCCCACAGTACAAACACAACCCCTGCTGTCTCCTCCGCGTCTTCTCACGCGAGGAGAGGCGGGTAGCCCCAATCTGCATAGGCTCCTCAGAAAATTCCTCAGAGTCTGAGGTTCCCTTGGGAAGGAAGGAAATCTCAGTCTCCCTTTCAAGCCTACGCTCTCTCAGCCGTCTATCCACCCGGATGGATAACTGCATGAGCTGATCCAAGCTATCAGGCAAGGGATATTGTACCAGTTGGTCCTTTATCTGGTTAGAAAGACCTCTTCGGTACTGGTGTCTCAGGGCTGGGTCATTCCACTGGGTATCATGGGCCAACCTCCGAAACTCCGTACAGTAAACCTCAACTGGCCTTCGCCCTTGCTTAAGGATCGAAATCTGAGCCTCGGCTGAGGCTGTCTTGTCAGGGTCATCATACAACATGCCCAGTGCCGTAAAAAAAGCATCAACACTTTTAAGCGACGGACAGTCAGGCTGCAACCCATATGCCCAGACCTGTGGGTCTCCTTGTAGCAAGGAAATCACTATGCCCACCCGCTGAATCTCCGACCCAGAAGACTGAGGCCTAAGCCGGAAGTATAGCTTGCAGCTCTCCTTGAAACAAAAGAACTGCGAGCGATCTCCAGAAAAACGATCCGGGAGATTTACTTTCGGCTCCTTAACCCCTGCAGGTGCTGCTGCTGCGGGAGCTCCGCCAGCAGCCTGGGAGGTGTGCATTTTAATGGACAAATCATTAAATTGTCGAGTCAGGACCTGCACCTGATCGACCACCTTTTGCAACGTATTTTGAGGGGTATGCTCCATATTCCCACAAAATTTCAACAGGAGTATTAGGCTGCTGAATATGTTATGCACACCAGTGCCTGCAGGAAAGTACTGGTGTCAGAACTGTTATGCACTCCAGTGTCTGCAGGAATGTACTGGTGTTTGAACTGTTATGCAAAACAAATGGACTCACAGACAAACTGGGGAATATGACATAACGTACACAGAAGGTAATAGGGTAACAAAATACACACAAAGTGAACAGAGAAGCCCAGAGGCTAAGGAACTGGGTATCTCCCTTGTATTAGAACTGCACAGATGGAAAAAGCAAGATGTTGTGTTTTAATACGTAGAGAACCCGAAATGCTGTTGCTAAGGGCAACAGCAAAACCCTAAAGGGTTACCAACGGGTGTGGCAGTAAACTCCTTGGTCAGAGATGGAATGATAGACACAAGGAGAGTCTCCACAATCCTATTTCTCACTTGCAGTGCACAGGTTTTAGCTTACTGCCACTAAACTGACCCCTGACACCTAGCACAGTGAGACAGGATTAGACAGGCAAGTCTTAGAATACAGCCGCAAACTTGCTAAGTTCACAGAGTAGTAACAGAACCCCAGCAAGCTAAACGACTGACTCCAGTCTTACTGCTAGGTCTGGATTGGCAGAGTGTAATACCAAATCCCCAGGCCTATTTGCAGTAAGCAACAAACAAATACAAAGCTACACAGTACTGGCTAACTTTCAGAAACTGACTAACCAACAAAGATTCAGCAGCATCTGCTTACCCTGAAAAGAGGCCTTATAAAGCAGGTGCTGTCCACGCCCCACTCAGACCTCACAGACTGTGAGCACAAAAACCAGCACCGGATCCCCTGCCGTGCACAGAGCCTATAACCACTGCACAGCAAAAGACCCGAACCGGAGTATCAGCTGCGCTCAGGTTACTCCACTAGCACTTGTCTCCCGGTTGCCATGACGACGTGGCAGCACAGGGCAGGAGACCCTAACAGTTATCCATTCTGGTCACACAAGCCAACTCCAAAAATACATAGAGGCAACATCAAAAACATGGGTGCTGCCCATCTGGAGAGACATCATTTTCTTCTTTTTCTCCCCGCCTGAGGCTGTTCTTCTTTGGAAGGTCTGCGGAGCGACCTTCGTTGGGCCTGCCCAGTGGGCTGTTCTTCCTGGGCAGGGGCAGGGGAGGGAGCCGATGTGGGTGGCTCTCTGCCACTGTGGGCAAGGGAGACAGCGATGGCCTGGAGCCCTTGCAAGATGTTATTTGCAAGGGTTTGGAATGAGGAGGCAAGTTGTTCTTGGCCCTGCCTGATCTCTGCCAGACCTTGGCAGAGTTGAGCAACACCTTGCTCAACACAGGTTCGGTGCTCAGTGAGCCGGACAGCTATCTGGCTTACCTCCCGGATGACCCCGTCTTGAAACCGATTTAGGCTCTCACCATACCTAGCGATTTCAAGCAGGATCTCCGGGATAGCAGAGGGTTGGGTGGGGGGGCCAGTAGGAACCTGCAGAGGTGGGATTTGTTGGCCCACACTGCCAGACTCACTAGGTCCCTCCACCTCAGCCTCAACCACATAACCGTCCTGTGACTCAAACGGATCACCCCCCTGTGCTGTGTTTTATGGCAAGCAAATAGAAGAATGTGTGGGAAAAAAGTAGGATACAAAATTAGTTTGTTATTAGAAATACTGTCAAAATTACAGCCAACTAAATGTGTAAACTTACCTTCCAAGTCATGTCCCGTCAGGATCTCAGGCAGGTCCGTGTCCATATGAGACACCCCTTGGCCCTCCTCATAACTGACACAGGGCATCGCCATCTCCTCCAAGTCAGTATACTCCACAGCGACAGGTGCTCCTCCACCTGTAGCCCTTGAGGCATTCCACTCCGCAGCCCTCTTTGCCTTCAGGCGGGATTTGAAGTCGGCCCACCTACATATGTATTGTGAAAGAGGGACAAAGTAGAGTCTTATTATTTGTCTAAGCTAATATATAGGACACGTGTTCTGCTTGTGTTTGCTAGACATAACATCACATGTAACTACATTTTTTAGTCAACTTAGCACAGAAAAAGGACTGTCAATATGCACTTACCGTCGTCTCACTTCCTGTGATGTTCTGACGACAGAGCCAACGTCATTCACAGATTTTGTGATGTCTCTCCAGATGCGAGCTTTTGAAGCTGCCCCCATGTTTTTTGGGCCTCTATGGATTTTGGACATGGCCTGCGTGACCAAGACACGCAACTCCCTCTTAGTGAATGCAGGCTGTCTTTTCTTCCGTCTGGAGGTAGCCTGTGAGGTTTCTTCTTGTTGGTCATCACCATCTTCCTCCTCACTAGCAGCTTCTGCCTGTTGTGTTTGTGTGGCTAAAGCCAATTCTTCCTCAGTTTGGTCACTTTGTGTGTGTGGCAGGGTATCCCCACTCAATTGTTGTGGTTCAGAAGCAGACATTTGCAGAGTACTAGGTCCGGCCTCTTCAACATCCGCAGAGGCGTATTCCAGCATGCGCCTTTGGCAATCTAGGCGTCTTTTCCGCAATGCCATCTCCTGCTCTGCAATGCGGTCCATCTCTGCTGCGATTTGCTCACGAGAAGCCATGTTTGTGATGACGTGTACGGCGAGGTGTGTGCGCTTATATACCTACGTGCGAAGCGTTAATTCACACAGGTGTACACAATCTGGTTGATTGCACTGCTTATTTAAGGGCCTACTTTGCACGCTGTGAGTGTAGGTAGTTTTGAGTTTCACTTGAGTTTGTGCGTGAAGGTGCTATAGGAATTTGCAGAGTGAGTAATTGTCAAGCATACATTTGTCCTTTCGTTTGCGTTTTGAATATAGACATTTTTTTGTTGCGTTTTTTCGTTTGTGAGTATTCAGGAAATCTTCTTGGTAATTTTTTGAATTCAAAGTTGTTTTTTTTTGGTTTTTTTTTTAATTTTTATTAAAAAACACAGATATATTTTGCAAGTCCATTTTTGTAAATAAACCTGTGCTTCTTTGATTTGACTGTCATTTTTGTTCTCTTGTAGGAGTTGTTTTTTGGGTGAGGAAACCCTTGTATATTTTGAGTTTTTGGTGTGCAAGAAAACACAAAAACTTTATTGATTTTGGATCAGGTAAGTGCCCTTTGCCTGTGTTGTTGTTTGTTTGTTTGAATGGTCTGTATGTTGTTTTTGACTGTCATTTTTGTTCTCTTGTAGGAGTTGTTTTTTGGGTGAGGAAACCCTTGTATATTTTGAGTTTTTGGTGTGCAAGAAAACACAAAAACTTTATTGATTTTGGATCAGGTAAGTGCCCTTTGCCTGTGTTGTTGTTTGTTTGTTTGTTTGAATGGTCTGTATGTTGTTTTTGACTGTCATTTTTGTTCTCTTGTAGGAGTTGTTTTTTGGGTGAGGAAACCCTTGTATATTTTGAGTTTTTGGTGTGCAAGAAAACACAAAAACTTTATTGATTTTGGATCAGGTAAGTGCCCTTTGCCTGTGTTGTTGTTTGTTTGTTTGTTTGTTTGAATGGTCTGTATGTTGTTTTTGACTGTCATTTTTGTTCTCTTGTAGGAGTTGTTTTTTGGGTGAGGAAACCCTTGTATATTTTGAGTTTTTGGTGTGCAAGAAAACACAAAAACTTTATTGATTTTGGATCAGGTAAGTGCCCTTTGCCTGTGTTGTTGTTTGTTTGTTTGAATGGTCTGTATGTTGTTTTTGACTGTCATTTTTGTTCTCTTGTAGGAGTTGTTTTTTGGGTGAGGAAACCCTTGTATATTTTGAGTTTTTGGTGTGCAAGAAAACACAAAAACTTTATTGATTTTGGATCAGGTAAGTGCCCTTTGCCTGTGTTGGTGCCTGTTTGTGTTTGTTCAAAGTGTTGTTATTATGTTTCTTTGCCATTTTGTAAAGACAAGTATTTTTTCTTACCTGGATTGATCTGCAAAGTAGTGTTTTTCTTGCCTGGCCTAGCTACTAAATGGTTTTTTTTTGTTACTTGATTGAATTTTTTCCTTTATTTTATTTTTATTTATATTTGTTTTATGGTGTTTGTGATGTGTTTGATGCTCAGAAATCTAGAAACTTACATTTTTGGTTTTTCTCAAATTAACATATGTAGTTTTTTTTAAATTTTTTTTTTTTTTTTTTTTACATTTTGATCCTGAATTGAACCCAGAAATAATGTCGTACGCTCCTGCAGTAAGTTGACTCCACCTTTTTTTATACATTTATTGTTTGTATATTTTGTAATAAATAATTTTGGAGTATTAAACATTTTTTTGTTTTTATCTCAAAAAAGTGTGTTATGTCGATATTTATCGCAGCAGAAGCCCTACCTCCCCAACCCACGCCAGCACTCCCACCCCAACCGCCAGCCCCACAACCACAACCGGCTCCTCATCAACCAAGGCAACGGAGGCATGCTAGGCCACCAATTTTCAGAACCCGTGTCCTACTTTTTGGGATGCCAGATGATGTGGTGGTGCGTAGATACAGGCTGCCACCACATCTAATCCTAGACACTCTCTCCATAATAGAGAGTGATCTGGAGTCTGAAATTCGGTATCCTACAGCAATACCACCATTGACACAATTCCTTGCTGTGTTACATTTTTTGGCTACAGCCTCATATCAACATGTTGTGGGAGACCTGGTTGGCATGTCGCAGGGCCAGTTCAGTAAGGTCCTGCAGCGTGTCTGCCAGGCTTTCCTAAAGCGGGTGAAGCAATTCATTGATATGCCTTTGGATGTTGGTGCCCTAGATGTGGTGAAGCGGCAATTTGAGGAAGGTGGTAGTCGCTTCCCACATGTTATTGGGGTTGTGGATGGCACACGTTGCTATTCAGCCACCAAGACATAATGAAGAAATTTATAGAAACAGGAAACTGTTTCATTCTCTGAATGTAATGGTTGTTTGTGGGCCATCCCTCCAGATCCTTTCCCTGAATGCCAAGTTTACTGGAAGTTCACATGATGCATATGTCATTAGACAATCAGGGATATGGCAGAGATTAAGAGCAAGTCAACGAGCAGACATGTGGTTATTGGGTGAGTTTGAAGATATTTTTTATCTTAAAAATAAATGACATTTTATAATATACTCTTTTTAATTTAAGGTTTTTCCTCAAACAGGAGACCGTGGATATCCTTGCACCCCCTGGCTCATGACTCCTTACCGTAATCCCAGGCCAGGACCACAGATGGCATTTAACTCCGCGCTTACTGCCACTAGGCAGCTGGTGGAGCGCACAATTGGTGTCCTTAAAGGGCGGTTTCATGTGCTCCACCGCACTGGTGGCGACATCATGTATTCGCCGGAGATGGCAAGTAAAATAGTGGTCCTGTGCGCAATACTACATAATATCGCGGTAAGGAGTAGTGTAGAGCTTCCTCAGGCAGAGGAATTGCCTGATGAGGAGCCAGGGGTTGTTCGACACTTCGGTGGTGGGAGTGTTACACGGAGGGGGAGCCAAGTGAGGGCAAGGATTGTTGCCGAATATTTCAGGTATAGTGTTTTTATATTATTTTTATGTTAAAAAAACAAAGCACAGTATGCTTATGTTTTGTTTGTAATGTTGACATTTTGTTTGAGATTGTAAGGTCATTGTGTAATGGTTTTGGAGTTTTTGTTTATTTGTCATTTTTAAAAAAGTAAAAATCCGTTAACACGTTAAGCTTACAATTTGAGATTAGTACAAAATATAATGTGATGTGGCTAAATAGTGTCCTTATTTGTTTTATATCCTAAAATCTTGATTATTTAAACAAACACAAAAACAAATGAAATTGAATGTTGCCCACTTTGTGACTGTCCAGCTGAATGATCACACAAACTGTGGTGAGTACACAGATATGTTTACAATTTTATTCAAAACTGTGTGTCTCTGTGTCTGTTTGTGTTATGGTTTTTTTTTTTTTGTTTGTTTTTTTTTATGCTAAAATTTACTTCTGCGGATGCGTTTTTCCGCTCGTGCGAAATAACACTGCTCTTCACAGCATTGCAAAGATCAATAAAGTTATTAGAAATGACAACAGATTTATGACCAATCACATGCTAACAGACGCTATAAATATATGCCCAAATAAGGAAAACGCCATTGCCAAGATGCGTGCTGCACCGTTCACCAGGCGTGAGCTCCGCGTCCTGGTTGCGGTGATGGACCGCCGCGTAGGCCGCGTTGGGCGCTTCATCCCAAATCGGGTGAAGCGCGAGGCCTACGCGGAGGTCCTCAGCAGGCGGTCAATCATTCAACTTGAGAGGAGATGGAGTGATCTCCGCAGGAGGACTCCCGAGCTGTTGGCGGAGATCCGCCAGCAAATACGTTCTATGCATACACGAAGTAAGTTACATTACATAAGAATATTAGCAAACATTGTGCAAATTTACACTAAGTGGTAGGCTAATTGCAACGCTGAGTGTGTTTTTTTACAAAATAGGACAGTGTGTGTGGTTAGGGCAAACAGTACTGACTGTAGCAAACTGTCACCAAACAAGTGCATGTTTTCAAGAATTAATAACCAGCCAGGAAACTGTTCCCAAATACTTGATCATTGCTGCCTATATAATAAGGTGCCTTGAATAGTGATCTGGTGATGTTGCCTAGACCAATCAATATGACTCAATGGACTAGATTACGGAATGAGCTTCAAAGTAAAAGTTAGGACTCATTTTGTTTGCTGTGGCCAACATGAATAGGATTTATACATGTTTGATTTTCATTTCTAAAAAACACTGTATTTTACATGGAACAGAACATTGAAAATTGAAATTGTTTACTATGTAATTTCACATGTAAACTAAATGTTGTCAAAAATATCATTATAGGACAACAACAACGGCAGACCTCTCCGCCCCCTTCCCCTTCCCAGTCCCCCTCCCCTTCTCACTCCCCCTCCCCTTCTCACTCCCCCTCCCCTTCCCAGTCCCCCTCATCTTCCCAGTCCCCCTCATCTTCCCAGTCCCCCTCATCTTCCCAGTCCCCCTCAGCTTCCCTGGCCCACACCACTTTACACTCCCCTTCTCACCACACCTCTCCATCTCTTTCTGGGACCCCTTCTCCTCCTTCCCATACCCCTTCTCCTTCAACTTCTAAATCACCATCTCTGCCCCCCTCACCCTCTATTGGCTTAACTTTCTCTCCGCCCCCCTCGCCCTCTCAATCAGACCCCCCCTCTGAAATTCCAGCACCAATCCAGCCTCCTTCCCCCATCCAGCCTCCTTCCCCAATCCCTCCTCCTTCCCCAATCCCTCCTCCTTCCCCAATCCCTCCTCCTTCCCCCATCCAGCCGCCTTCCCACATCCAGCCGCCTTCACCCATCCAGCCAACATCCCCACCCAGTGAATGGGCAGAGGAAGCCCCTGAAGCCAGTTCAGGGAGTGTTCATGTTGCCGTGGAAAGTAAGTTTTTTTTTTGGTTTTTTTTAAATGATTACCTACTTACACTTACAATGACAAAACATGCAGTGTTGTACTGTTTGAAATCTTGTACCAAGGACAAAAATTTGTGTTTTTCTTCATGGTGTACATGTTGCATTTACATATTTGTGAGTGTCATTATATGTACAGTGTTTATGTGTGCAATGTTTTGTGTGTCCACTCTAGGTTGACACTCATTAGGTAGCCAGGGTTGCCAGGACAACAGGGTTTATATGTGGTTTTTTTTCTGGGAAACAGTTAGACCTGAGTGGAGTTTAGTATGTTGTTGGTCTTTTACACTTGTGCCTGTGTAGTCTTAATATTTGCACTTACAAAACACATGCTTCACTTTGTTATGCAGCCTAATGACACAGTGATTTGTGTTGTGAAAGTTACACTCACAAAATGACTATTTGTTAAAGTCAAACCTGTTTGCAATTATTTAGTAAGGGCAGCTTTCAGGGAGTGTGGGAATGCTAGGATATGTTGGCCTTCTGAAGATGTTGATATGCAGTGTGATGATGCAGCACCAAACCCCTTAAAAATATTAAAAAAACACTCCAGATGTGAATGAATGCCAACATGGTGTAACAGTGACGAAGATGGTAGTTATCTTTAACATGGGATGTCGCCCATAGCAACCAATACAAATAAACTTTACAATTGGGGAACCACTTCTACAAGATAATCATCTTATTTTGGCTTGTTTGCTATGGGCAACGCTCCATCTTAAAATGAACTCACATAGTAGTAAATGTAGCCCATGGTCTAGAATACTGTAAAAAGTATCCAAAAAAGCCTGAGCAGGCTTGTGTGTTTTTCTGCTAATGATTGTACCATAAAACAGCCATGATGTATAAACTTTGCCATTAAGCATGCCTGTCCAAACTGCGCAACTGCAACTGTAGAGAAACTACACATCCCAGCATGCCCTGACACAGGTTTGGCATTCCCTGGCCCCAAAACTGAGTTAACGCATGCTGGTATATGTAGTTTCACACCAGCTTGAGGGATGCAGTTTGGACATGCCTGCATTAAAGTGTGCTTTGTGCCTTGCTTGTATAATAAGCAATGTGAGTAAGTTAGTAATGTTTATGTTATCTTTTAATTTCAGATGTTGCCGTTGGAGATCCCACATCGTTGCGGGAGATTGTGGGAAACATGAGGCGACATCTCCAGGCCTTGCTGGGTCTGCTAGATGATATGGAAAATTTTTGTTAAGTTTTTTAAGTTTTTTAAAACCAAAAATTATCTTATCATTTCTAAAAATCTTTAAAAAAAAATAAAAGAAAATTATTATACTTAAGCGGGTGTTTATTATTTAATAATGCAATAAAGGAACAGCAGATTGCAGAACAAACATTTCTTACATTAAACATTTCATACAGCTAACGTAAGTTATTTTAAAAATCTAAAACAAACATGTTATTGGCTAAATAAACATGCAAAAACCTTCATTCACATACAAAAACTCTACTTTAATAAATACACAAAACACATTAGACCAAGCACATTGCAAACATCTATATTTATATTAAACATGTAAATAGAAATAGGTTCTTTTATGGCTACAAAGTGTTCTTCAGGTATTTATAAAATACTTAATTGATCATGAACATTACAATTCAGTCACTAATTGGATTTGTAATTGAGGAGGGCTTGTGGACTTTTAATTGGAAGGTGTTATTCCACTTAATAGTAAAAAAAAACAATGTGGTGCGTTTCTACGCAAAAGTGAGCACTAACTGATAAATGTGTAAATCTACGACTACCTAGTATTTTTACGAATAAGTATGTGTTAATGCGATAGTTTCGCAATGCTGCGATGGTTTCGCATTGCTGCGATGTCATTTGGCGTACGCCCACTTTGTGTAATACTGCGTACGAATGTGCAAAAATACGTTGGGGGCGGATGTTCGCAAATTTACTACACTAACGCAACTTTGCGAATATGTTGTGCGAACGAAAAACTTAGCGACCAACTCGGAATGAGGGCCATGGATTTACCCAACTGCTAACAAATTTGCTGCTGCAATCAACTATGAATTAGGCCCTACATACAATTGCCCAGCCATAGCGCTGATCACCCCATCACAAAGTACAAGGTGAGCTTCAAATAGTTAAAACTCTCCAGCTTGGCATTCTCTAGCTTTCTATGTTAATGGCAGATTGCTCAGTGAATATAGTGTCCAACTGCAATGTCATAGGCAACGGGTTCGAATCTCGGGCTCATCAGCATCCCGAAATGTAATAAAGGACAGTGCGATTGTACAACAGAGAGCTCTCAAGTCAAGTCCATGAATGCTGTATAGGTATTAGTGACTAAGCAGGTGGGGTAAGAGACAGGGGCGGTCAGGAGATACTGGGCTTCAAAAAGGGGGGAAGCTGCAAGTGAAAGTAATTAGATAACAGCGCCCCCTACCCTGCAGCGCTATGTGCAGAGCACACTCCGCGCACACCTAGTTACGGCACAAGGGGAGATGCCGGCAGTTGTGCCCATGCTATGGGGAGACGCCGGCAGTTGTGCCCATGCTATGGGGAGATGCCGCAGTTGTGCCCGTGCTATAGGTAGATGCCGCAGTTGTGCCCATGCTATGGGTAGATTCCGGAAGCTGTGCCCATGTTATGGGGAGATGCCGGCTGTTGTGTCCATGTTATGGGGAGATGACGGCAGTTGTGCCCATACTATGGAGAGATGCCGGCTGTTGTGCCCATGCTATGGAGAGATGCCGGCAGTTGTGCCCATACTATGGAGAGATGCCGGCTGTTGTGCCCATGCTATGGAGAGATGCCGGCTGTTGTGCCCATGCTATGGAGAGATGCCGGCTGTTGTGCCCATACTATGGAGAGATGCCGGCTGTTGTGCCCATGCTATGGAGAGATGCCGGCAGTTGTGCCCATACCATGGAGAGATGCCGGCTGTTGTGCCCATACTATGGAGAGATGCCAGCAGTTGTGCCCATGCTATGGGGAGATGCCAGGCATTGTTCCCATACTATGGGGAGATGCCGGCTGTTGTGCCCATACTATGGGGAGATGCCAGCTGTTGTGCCCATACTATGGGAGATGCCAGCATTTGTGCCCATGTTATGGGGAGATGCCGGCTGTTGTGCCCATGCTATGGAGAGATGCCGGCTGTTGTGCCCATACTATGGGAAGATGCCGGCAGTTGTGCCCATAGGATGCCGGCTGTTGTGCCCATACTATGGGGAGATGCCAGCTGTTGTGCCTATACTATGGGAGATGCCGGCATTTGTGCCCATGTTATGGGGAGATGCCGGCTGTTGTGCCCATGCTATGGAGAGATGCCGGCTGTTGTGCCCATACTATGGGAAGATGCCGGCAGTTGTGCCCATACTATGGGAGATGCCGGCCGTTGTGCCCATACTATGGGGAGATACCGGCTGTTGTGCCCATAGGATGCCGGCTGTTGTGCCCATACTATGGGGAGATGCCAGCTGTTGTGCCCATACTATGGGAGATGCCGGCCGTTGTGCCCATACTATGGGGAGATACCGGCTGTTGTGCCCATACTATGGGAAGATGCCGGCAGTTGTGCCCATACTATGGGGAGATGCCGACTGTTGTGCCCATACTATGGGAAGATGCCGGCAGTTGTGCGCATACTATGGGAGATGCCGGCTGTTGTGCCCATACTATGGAGAGATGACGGCTGTTGTGCCCATACTATGGGGAGATTCCGGCTGTTGTGCCCATACTATGGGGAGATGCTGGCTGTTGTGCCCATACTATGGGGAGATTCCGGCTGTTGTAACCATACTATGGGAGATGCCGGCTGTTGTGCCCATACTATGGGGAGATGCCGGCTGTTGTGCCCATACTATGGAGAGATGCCGGCAGTTGTGCCAATACTATGGAGAGATGCCGTCAGTTGTGCCCATACTATGGAGAGATGCCGGCAGTTGTGCCCATACTATGGGGAGATGCCGGCTGTTGTGCCCATACTATGGAGAGATGCCGGCAGTTGTGCCCATACTATGGGGAGATGCCGGCTGTTGTGCCCATACTTTGGGAGATGCCGGCTGTTGTGCCCATACTATGGGGAGATGCTGGCTGTTGTGCCCATACTATGGGGAGATTCCGGCTGTTGTGACCATACTATGGGAGATGCCGGCTGTTGTGCCCATACTATGGGGAGATGCCGGCTGTTGTGCCCATACTATGGAGAGATGCCGGCAGTTGTGCCAATACTATGGAGAGATGCCGTCAGTTGTGCCCATACTATGGAGAGATGCTGTCAGTTGTGCCCATACTGTGGGGATATTCCGGCTGTTGTGACCATACTGTGGGAGATGCCGGCTGTTGTGCCCATACTATGGGGAGATGCCGGTTGTTGTGCCCATACTATGGAGAGATGCCATCAGTTGTGCCCATACAATGGGGAGAGACCGGCAGTTGTGCCCATGCTATGGAGATATGCCTGCTGTTGTGCCCATACTGTGGGGAGATGCCGGCTGTTGCGCCCATGCTATGGAGAGATGCCGGCTGTTGTGCCCATACTATGGGGAGATGCCGGCTGTTGTGCCCATACTATGGAGAGATGCTGTCAGTTGTGCCCATACTATGGGGAGATGCCAGCTGTTGTGCCCATACTGTGGGGATATTCCGGCTGTTGTGACCATACTGTGGGAGATGCCGGCTGTTGTGCCCATACTATGGGGAGATGCCGGTTGTTGTGCCCATACTATGGAGAGATGCCATCAGTTGTGCCCATACAATGGGGAGAGACCGGCAGTTGTGCCCATGCTATGGAGATATGCCTGCTGTTGTGCCCATACTGTGGGGAGATGCCGGCTGTTGCGCCCATGCTATGGAGAGATGCCGGCTGTTGTGCCCATACTATGGGGAGCTGCCGGCTGTTGTGCCCATAGTATGGGGAGATACTGTCAGTTGCGCCCATGCTATGGGGAGATGCCGGCTGTTGTGCCCATGCTATGGAGAGATGCCGGCTGTTGTGCCCATACTATGGGTAGATGCCGTCAGTTGTGCCCATGCTATGGAGAGATGCCAGCCGTTGTGCCCATACTAATGGGAGATGCTGGCAGTTGTGCCCACGCTATGGAGAGATGCCGGCTGTTGTGCCCATGCTCTGGAGAGATGCCGGCATTTGTGCCCATACTATGAGGAGATGCCGGCTGTTGTGCCCATACTATGGGGAGATGCCGTCAGTTGTGCCCATACTATGGGGAGATGCCACCAGTTGTGCCCATACTATGGAGAGATGCCGGCTGTTGTGCCCATACTATGGGGAGATGCCGTCAGTTGTGCCCATACTATGGGGAGATGCCGTCAGTTGTGCCCATACTATGGGGAGATGCCACCAGTTGTGCCCATACTATGGAGAGATGCCGGCTGTTGTGCCCATACTATGGGGAGATGCCACCAGTTGTGCCCATACTATGGAGAGATGCCGGCTGTTGTGCCCATACTATGGGGAGATGCCGTCAGTTGTGCCCATACTATGGGGAGATGCCGTCAGTTGTGCCCATACTATGGGGAGATGCCACCAGTTGTGCCCATACTATGGAGAGATGCCGGCTGTTGTGCCCATACTATGGGGAGATGCCACCAGTTGTGCCCATACTATGGAGAGATGCCGGCTGTTGTACCCATACTATGGGGAGATGCCGTCAGTTGTGCCCATACTATGGAGAGATGCCGGCTGTTGTGCCCATACTATGGGGAGATGCCGTCAGTTGTGCCCATACTATGGGGAGATGCCGTCAGTTGTGCCCATACTATGGGGAGATGCCACCAGTTGTGCCCATACTATGGAGAGATGCCGGCTGTTGTGCCCATACTATGGGGAGATGCCACCAGTTGTGCCCATACTATGGAGAGATGCCGGCTGTTGTGCCCATACTATGGGGAGATGCCGTCAGTTGTGCCCATACTATGGGGAGATGCCGTCAGTTGTGCCCATACTATGGGGAGATGCCACCAGTTGTGCCCATACTATGGAGAGATGCCGGCTGTTGTGCCCATACTATGGGGAGATGCCACCAGTTGTGCCCATACTATGGAGAGATGCCGGCTGTTGTGCCCATACTATGGAGAGATGCCGGCTGTTGTACCCATACTATGGGGAGATGCCGTCAGTTGTGCCCATACTATGGGGAGATGCCACCAGTTGTACCCATACTGTGGGGAGAACTTCCATTAAGGACAATATCACTATACAGCTCTAATATCTTTACAATTACTGTGGGTTCAATGTGTTGTCACGGAAATTAAGCAATATATAGAATATGCCTATAATTAACCATCACAAGATAAATTGAATTGAATACGTGAATAATGTATAACCGTCTCCCCCTATAATTGAACAGGAGGCTTGCATGTGAAATAGTCATCAGCGCTGACAATAATTATCTTCAGTGAAGGCAGGGCAGCAATCCCCGCCACGTGACACATTAGTAATAACTGACTTGCACTTTGGTCACCATGATAGATCAATGGAAAATAGGATTTTAATACCTACCGGTAAATCCTTTTATCCTAGTCCATAGAGGATGCTGGGGACTCCAAAAAGACCATGGGGTATAGATGGGGTCCGCAGGAGACATGGGCACACTATAAGACTTTGAATGGGTGTGAACTGGCTCCTCCCTCTATGCCCCTCCTCCAGACCTCAGTTATAGGAACTGTGCCCAGGGATACGGACATTTCGAGGAAAAGGATTTTTGTTAACCAAGGGTGAGATACACACCAGCTCACACCACAACACACTGTACAACATGGCTTGTAAGCAATACCAGTTAACAGCATGAACTAAAAACAGCAACAAGCTGAACATAACCGATACACAACCTCCGCGTAACAGAAACAATAACTATCAATATCACTGCAAAAACAGTCCGCACAGGGACGGGCGCCCAGCATCCTCTACGGACTAGGAGAAAAGGATTTACCGGTAGGTATTAAAATCCTATTTTCTCTTACGTCCTAGAGGATGCTGGGGACTCCAAAAGGACCATGGGGTCTATACCAAAGCTCCAGACTGGGCGGGAGAGTGCGGACGACTCTGCAGCACCGACTGAGCAAACATGAGGTCCTCATCAGCCAGGGTATCAAACTTGTAGAACTTAGCAAAAGTGTTTGAACCCGACCACGTAGCTGCTCGGCAAAGTTGAAGTGCCGAGACCCCTCGGGCAGCCGCCCAAGATGAGCCCACCTTCCTGGTAGAATGGGCTTTCACTGACTTTGGCAACGGCAATCCAGCCGAAGAATGAGCATGCCTAATCATATTACAGATCAAGCGGGCAATAGTCTGCTTGGAAGCTGGAGCCCCAATTTTGTTGGGAGCTTATAGGACAAACAGAACCTCTGATTTCCTGATTTGAGCTGTTTTGGCGACATAAATTTTCAAAGCTCTGACTACATCGATTGATTTTGGAACAGCCAAGGCATCCGTAGCCACAGGCATCACAATAGGTTGGTTTATGTGAAACGAAGAAACCACCTTCGGCAGAAATTGTTGACGAGTTCTCAATTCCGCTCTATCCACATGGAAAATCAAGTATGGGCTCTTGCGAGACAAAGCCGCCAATTCCGACACCCGTCTTGCGGACGGCAAGGCCAAAAGCATGACCACTTTCCAAGTGAGAAATTTCAACTCAACCTTTCGCAAAGGTTCAAACCAGTGAGACATAAGAAATTGCAACACCACGTCAAGATCCCACGGTGCCACGGGTGGCACAAACGGAGGATGGATGTGCAGTACTCCCTTCACGAAAGTCTGAACCTCTGGAAGGGCGGCCAATTATTTTTGAAAGAAAATAGATAAAGCCGAAATCTGCACTTTCATGGAACCTAATTTCAGGCCTGCATCCACACCTGTCTGCAAAAAATGGAGGAAACGACCCAGCTGAAACTCCTCCGTAGGAGCCTTCTTGGCTTCACACCAAGACACATACTTTCTCCAAATACGGTGATAATGCTTCGCCGTGACCTCCTTTCTAGCCTTAAGGAGAGTGGGGATGACTTCCCCGGGAATCCCCTTTCGAGCTAGGATTTGGCGTTCAACCTCCACGCCGTCAAACGCAACCGCGGTAAGTCCTGGGAGACGCACGGCCCCTGCAGTAATAGATCCTCTCTGAGAGGAAGAGGCCAGGGATCTTCTATGAGCAATTACTGAAGATCCGGATACCAGGTCCTCCGTGGCCAATCTGGAACAATGGGGTATATTTACTAAGGTCCCGATTTTGACCGAGATGCCGTTTTTTCATCAAAGTGTCATCTCGGTAATTTACTAAGCAAAAATCACGGCAGTGATGAGGGCATTCGTAATATTTTAGAAGTCCTAGGAAAAAATCACGAATCAATACACCATCGGTCAAATACGCCTGCAATTTGCTAGAAATCTGGAATTTACTAAAAAGTGCAAAACACAAACACTGCCGACAATAGCCAAACACTGCCGTGATAAAATACAAATCGTGAAAAAGTGCTAAAAAAAAACAGACCTGCTTTTTTATCCCGTGTTTGTATAGGCATGCACGGATCCATGAGATCCGTGCATGTTTTTCAGTGGGAAGGGGGGGGAAATGTTATAAATTTTCAGAAAAAAAATTGCGTGGGGTTCCCCCTCCTAAGGCAAACCAGCCTCGGGCTCTTTGAGCCGATCATGGTTGCAGAAATATGTGGGAAAAATGGACAGGGGTTCCCCCATATTTAAGCAACCAGCATCGGGCTCTGCGCCTGGTCCTGGTTCCAAAAATACAGGGGACAAAAAGAGTAGGGGTCCCCCGTATTTTTGAAACCAGCACCGGGCTCCACTAGCTGGACAGATAATGCCACAGCCGTGGGTCACTTTTATACAGTGCCTTGCGGCCGTGGCATCAAATATCCAACTAGTCACCCCTGGCCGGGGTACCCTGGGGGAGTGGGGACCCCTTCAATCAAAGGGTCCCCCCCCCCAGCCACCCAAGGGCCAGGGGTGAAGCCCGAGGCTGTCCCCCCCATCCAATAGGCTGCGGATGGGGGGCTGATAGCCTTTGTGAAAAGTGATTGATATTGTTTTTAGTAGCAGTACTACAAGGCCCAGCAAGCCTCCCCCGCAAGCTGGTACTTGGAGAACCACAAGTACCAGCATGCGGCGGAAAAACGGGCCCGCTGGTACCTGTAGTACTACTACTAAAAAAATACCCCAATAAAGACAACATACACACACCTTGAAAGTATAACTTTAATACATTCATCCACACCTCCATATACACATACTTACCTTATGTTCCCACGCAGGTCGGTCCTCTTCTCCAGTAGAATCCATTGTGTACCTGTAGAAAAAATTATACTCACATAATCCAGTGTTTTCGGCTCCTCGGTAAATCCTTTTGTAATCCACGTACTTGAAAAAATAAAAAAATGGATACCCGACCACGAACTGAAAGGGGACCCATGTTTTCACATGGGCCCCCTTTCCCCGAATGCCAGAAACCCACTCTGACTGATGTCTAAGTGGGTTTCTTCAGCCAATCAGGGAGCGCCACGTTGTGGCACCCTCCTGATCGGCTGTGTGCTCCTGTACTATCTGACAGGCGGCACACGGCAGTGTTACAATGTAGCGCCTATGCGCTCCATTGTAACCAATGGTGGGAACTTTCAGGTCAGCAGTGAGGTCACTTTCGGTCAACCGCTGACCTCAAAGTTCCCACCATTGGTTACAATGGAGCGCATAGGCGCTACATTGTAACACTGCCGTGTGCCGACTGTCATACAGTACAGGAGCACACAGCCGATCAGGAGGGTGCCACAACGTGGCGCTCCCTGATTGGCTGAAGAAACCCACTTAGACATCAGTCAGAGTGGGTTTCTGGCATTCGGGGAAAGGGGGCCCATGTGAAAACATGGGTCCCCTTTCAGTTCGTGGTCGGGTATCCGTTTTTTTATTTTTTCAAGTACGTGGATTACAAAAGGAGTTACCGAGGAGCCTAAGACACTGGATTATGTGAGTATAATTTTTTTTACAGGTACACCATGGATTCTACTGGAGAAGAGGACCGACCTGCGTGGGAACATAAGGTAAGTATGTGTATATAGAGGTGTGGATGGATGTATTAAAGTTATACTTTCAAGGTGTGTGTGTGTTGTCTTTATTGGGGTATTTTTTTAGTAGTAGTACTACAGGTACCAGCGGGCCCGTTTTTCCGCCGCATGCTGGTACTTGTGGTTCTCCAAGTACCAGCTTGCGGGGGAGGCTTGCTGGGCCTTGTAGTACTGCTACTAAAAACAATATCAATCACTTTTCACAAAGGCTATCAGCCCCCCATCCGCAGCCTATTGGATGGGGGGGACAGCCTCGGGCTTCACCCCTGGCCCTTGGGTGGCTGGGGGGGGGGGACCCCTTGATTGAAGGGGTCCCCACTCCCCCAGGGTACCCCGGCCAGGGGTGACTAGTTGGATATTTGATGCCACGGCCGCAAGGCACTGTATAAAAGTGACCCCCGGCTGTGGCATTATCTGTCCAGCTAGTGGAGCCCGGTGCTGGTTTCAAAAATACGGGGGACCCCTACTCTTTTTGTCCCCCGTATTTTTGGAACCAGGACCAGGCGCAGAGCCCGATGCTGGTTGCTTAAATATGGGGGAACCCCTGTCCATTTCTTCCCCATATTTCTGCAACCAGGATCGGCTCAAAGAGCCCGAGGCTGGTTTGCCTTAGGAGGGGGGACCCCACGCAATTTTTTTTTTACATTTAAACTTTATTTTTTTGTTAAACAAAGTGCACAATGAAGCCCAGCACGGATCTCTCAGATCCGGCCGAGATTCATTGTATTAAAGTCGGCAGTGTTTTACAAGTCACTCACGTAAAACACTGCCAAAAAAAACGAATGACATCGACATCGGAAAACCCGAAAATGCAGAATACGGCAGCTTAGTAAATTAGTCGTAATCAATTCAAAAAGTTTCATATTTACACTTTCGATGTCATTCGTGATTGAACTTTGACCTCAAACGGGAAAACACGAATCTTAGTAAATTTACCCCAATGAGTACCGCCTGAACCCTTGTTCTTCTTATGATCCTTAACACTTTTGGAATGAGTGGAAGTGGAGGGAACACATATACCGACTGAAACACCAACGGAGTTACCAGGGCGTCTACTGCACTGGCTTGAGGGTCCCTCGACCTGGAACAATATCTCTGAAGCTTCTTGTTGAGGCGAGACGCCATCATGTCTATTTGAGGAATTCCCCAACGACTTGTCACTTCTGCAAAAACCTCTAGATGAAGACCCCACTCTCCTGGATGGAGATCGTGTCTGCTGAGGAAATCTGCTTCCTAGAAGACCGCTGACAGAGCGCTTACATGTTTTTGCACCCAGCGGAGTACTTTTGTGGCCTCCGCCATCGCTGCTCTGCTCTTTGTTCCACCCTAGCGGTTTATGTACGCCACCGCTGTTACGTTGTCCGACTGAATCAGGACAGGTAGACCTCGAAGAAAGTGTTCCGCTTGCAGAAGGCCGTTGTAGATGGCTCTTAATTCCAGAACATTTATGTGCAGACAAGCTTCCTGGCTTGACCATTTTCCCTGGAAATTTTTTCCCTGTGTGACTGCTCCCCAGCCTTGGAGACTTGCATCCGTGGTCACCAGGACCCAATCCTGGATCCCGAACCTGCGTTCCTCTAGGAGGTGAGAACTTTGAAGCCACCACAGGAGGGATATTCAGGTCATGGAAGATAGACTTATTTTCCGGTGCATGTGCAGGTGAGACCCGGACCACTTGTCCAACAGGTCCCACTGAAATACCCGGTGTTAAGGAAATTTATGCAATTTATAGAATCTATTCTGTCTTTTTAATATCATGTAATACTTAACAGACATTATTATGTAAGATGTTTTTCTGACAAAGAATGTAGGTTCGTGACAAGAACTTGTTTTACTTTGCTAAGTCACCCTAGTCTTGCTGATTTGCGTCATGTGCCCACCCAGGACCAGATGGTGTTCGATAAGGAGGAATGGGCCTCAAGACCTGCTGTGATTGGTCCAAGCTTGGGTGGAGCAATTCTTTGTAATATGCAATATTAGGGGCCATCTATGCCATGTTCGGAAGGCAGATTAAGCTCACTTGTAATTTTACTTGTAAGTGCATGCTGACTGTCACTTTATTGTAATCTTGCTCTGCCATTATCAATATAAACTTTGAATTTGACAACAACTGTTCACGTTGTGTTTTTTCCACAACAATTTGGTGCCGAAACCCGGGACCTGAAAACGATTGGAACGGAATCAGGACAGGAACGGAGGACTGGAGACCAGATTGGCGCCATTCAAAAAAAGGTGAGAACATTTGTGTCTCTCTCTGCTCTCCCCTCCTCCGCTCCTAAGACCCTCCGTCCCACTATCGTGAGTACAGATCCCAAGAACCTGAACAGTTGTTTTGTGTTGTAATATCTGTTTGGATATGCATGTGTGAGTGTATGTAGATGCTGGCACATTGCCACATCAGCACGAGAGAGGCCCTTTATGGCTGAATGATTGTGCTGCCCCAAGCATGCTGGGGGCAGTGGAGTAAAAAGTAAGTGGACCCTATCGTCCTCAGACACGAATGTTTCCTATCTTCTCAGTCTGTCACGTAAACTGTCTGTTATGCACACCAGTGCCAGCAGGAAAGTACTGGTGTCAGAACTGTTATGCACTCCAGTGTCTGCAGGAATGTACTGGTGTTTGAACTGTTATGCAAAACAGATGGACTCACAGACAAACTGGGGGATATGACATAATGTACACAGAAGGTGATAGGGTAACAAAATACACACAAAGTGAACAGAGAAGCCCAGAGGCTAAGGAACTGGGTATCTCCCTTGTATTAGAACTGCTAAGATGGAAAAAGCAAGATGTTGTGTTTTAATACGTAGAGTACCCGAAATGCTGTTGCTAAGGGCAACAGCAAAACCCTAAAGGGTTACCAACGGGTGTGGCAGTAAACTCCTTGGTCAGAGATGGAATGATAGACACAAGGAGAATCTCCACAATCCAAATTCTCACTTACAGTGCACAGGTTTTAGCTTACTGCCACTAAACTGACCCCTGACACCTAGCACAGTGAGACAGGATTAGACAGGCAAGTCTTAGAATACAGCCGCAAACTTGCTAAGTTCACAGAGTAGTAACAGAACCCCAGCAAGCTAAACGACTGACTCCAGTCTTACTGCTAGGTCTGGATTGGCAGAGTGTAATACCAAATTCCCAGGCCTATTTGCAGTAAGCAACAAACAAATACAAAGCTACACAGTACTGGCTAACGTTCATGAACTGACTAACCAACAAAGATTCAGCAGCATCTGCTTACCCTGAAAAGAGGCCTTATAAAGCAGGTGCTGTCCACGCCCCACTCAGACCTCACAGACTGTGAGCACAAAAACCAGCACCAGATCCCCTGCCGTGCACAGAGCCTATAACCACTGCACAGCAAAAGACCCGAACCGGAGTATCAGCTGCGCTCAGGTTACTCCACTAGCACTTGTCTCCCGGTTGCCATGACGACGTGGCAGCACAGGGCAGGAGACCCTAACAGTACCCCCCCTCTGACGAGGGGTCAAAGAACCCCTACCACCGGGTTTATCGGGGAACTGCGAGAAGAAAGAGCGTATCAGTCTGGGGGCATGAAGATCACAACTGCGCACCCACGACCGCTCCTCCGGGCCATACCCCTTCCAGTGCACCAAAAATGACAGCCAACCCCGAACCACCTTGGAGTCAAGAATCCTTTCAACAACAAACTCCCTCTGGCCACGTATCAGAAGAGGGGAAGGTCTTCCACTGGTAGAAGGATTACTAATCGCCCGTTTTAAAAGGGAACAATGAAATGTTTTATTGATACCCAAAGAACGGGGCAGATCTAACTGAAATGCCACCGGATTGATAACCCTGGTGATCTTATAAGGGCCGATGAACCGGGGCCCTAACTTATGAGATGGCTGTCTCAACTTCAAATTCTTGGTAGACAACCAGACGAAGTCTCCTAATTTGAAGCTGCAGGGTCTTTTCCGCTTATCAAAAACCCTTTTGGTCACTAATGACACAGACACAAGGGCTTTCTTCACTTTCCGCCAAATACCTCTAAGGACCGAAACCACAGAGGAACCACCAGGCGTGGAGTCCACGGGGTCAAAAGAATTGGCCTTAGGATGATGCCCATACACACAAAGGAAGGGAGAGATCCCTGTAGCAGAGTGAGCCGCGTTGTTATAGGCAAACTCCGCCATGGACAGATGAGCAACCCAGTCAGTCTGACACTTGGAGACATAACACCTGAGGAACTGCTCCAAGGACTGGTTCACCCTTTCAGTCTGCCCATTAGACTGCGGATGGTAGCCTGACGACAAGCTGACAGAAATCTGGAGATCGGAACAAAATGCCCTCCAGAATTTGGCCACAAACTGGGATCCGCGGTCAGAGACCACATCAAGTGGCAACCCGTGGAGACGCACAACATGCAGCATAAATAATTCAGACAGGCGTCTGGCTGATGGCAGCCCAACCAGTGGAACGAAGTGCGCCATCTTCGAAAACCTGTCAACGACAACCCAGATGGCTGTCATCCCCGAGGATTTGGGCAAGTCCACCACAAAATCCATTGAAATGTGGGTCCATGGCTTAGATGGGATAGAGAGTGGATGTAATGGGCCAACAGGAACCCCTCTAGGAGTCTTATTTCGGGCACAGATGTCACATGCCCGAACCCACTGATCCACATCCTTAGCCACCGAGGGCCACCACACCGCCCTAGATAGCAACTCCCGAGTTCTGGCAATACCCGGGTGACCTGCCGACTTCTTGGCATGGAATTCCAGGAACACTCGCTGTCTTAACCTAGGAGGCACAAACAAAAGACCTACCGGAAGGTCTGGAGGAGCCTGCTCCTGTGCTCTAAGGACTAACGATAAGAGGTCCTGGGTAATGCCCACTTTAATACATGATGGGGAAACAATGGGCAACGGCTCCTCGGTGGTCTCCTGGATTGGAGCAAAACTCCGCGAGAGCGCATCAGCCTTGATGTTTTTTGACCCAGGGCGATATGTTATCAAAAAATTAAAGCGAGCAAAAAACAAAGCCCATCGTGCCTGCCTGGCATTGAGACGCTTCGCTGACTCTAAATATGCCAGATTCTTATGGTCAGTGAGAATTGAGACCACAAACTTAGCCCCCTCAAGCCAGTGTCTCCACTCCTCGAGTGCATCCTTAATAGCCAACAATTCCCGGTTACCCACGTCATAATTCATCTCGGCAGGCGAAAATTTACGGGAAAAGTAAGCACAGGGATGAAGGCGATTATCAGACACTCCCATCTGAGAAAGCACTGCCCCAATACCCATCTCAGAGGCATCCACCTCCACCACAAAAGGACGCTCTGGATCTGGGTGTCGCAGCACCTTGGCCGAAACAAATGCCCTTTTGAGACGGGCAAAAGCCGCTTTAGCCTCACAAGACCAGTGAGCAACATCCGCCCCTTTCTTAGTGAGTGCCACCAAGGGCGCCACTATAGACGAAAATCCAGCGATAAATCGTCTATAAAAATTTGCAAAGCCCAGGAAACGCTGAAGCGCCTTCAAACTAGTGGGCTGCACCCAATCCAGGACTGCCTGTACCTTGGAACCCTCCATTTGGAAACCTTCTGGGGAGATAATATATCCTAGAAATGCGATTTGCTGAACTTCAAATTCGCACTTCTCCAGCTTTGCCCCAAGCCGGTGGTCTCTGAGTTTCTGGAGGACTAAGCGTACATGCTTCCGATGTTCCTCCAGGGAATGGGAGAAGATTAGGATGTCATCTAAGTATACAACTAAGAATCTATCCAAATATTCCCTGAGCACATCATTCATGAAATCCTGGAAGACTGCCGGGGCATTACAGAGCCCAAAAGGCATCACCAAATATTCATAATGCCCTGAGTGGGTATTAAAGGCAGTCTTCCATTCATCCCCCTCTCTTATTCGGATTAGATTGTACGCACCGCGTAGGTCAATCTTAGAAAAAATGGTGGCAGTACGAAGCTGGTCAAACAAGACCGAAATGAGAGGCAGTGGGTATGAGTTTTTAATCGTGATACGGTTCAATTCCCTGAAGTCGATGCAGGGTCGCAACGAACCGTCCTTTTTACCCACGAAGAAGAACCCCGACCCAACTGGAGACTGTGAAGGTCTGATAAATCCCTTAGCCAAGTTCTCCTGAATGTACTCTGCCATAGCCTGAGTCTCAGGACGTGACAGGGAGTACAACCTGCTCTTGGGAAGCTTAGCATTTGGCAACAAATCAATGGCACAGTCATAGGGGCGATGGGGAGGTAGTACCTCTGCAACTTTTTTGGAGAACACGTCCGCAAAATCTGCATAACACCCTGGCAATCCTGGCAAACTTAGCTGCGAGAGCCTGACTGGAAGGCTCAAGCAACTCCTGAAACAATCAGTACCCCAACTAAGAATCTCCCCAGAGACCCAGTCAAATTGAGGATTGTGGGCCCTTAACCAGGGTAACCCCAACACCAATGGGGCAAAAGTACAGACAGTCACATAAAAGGACAATTTTTCAGAGTGTGTGGCTCCAATAAACAAAGAAATCTGGCTAGTGCAAGAGGTAATTTTACCTTGGGATAATGGTTCCCCGTTTAACCCACAAATCTCAATTTCCGATGCCAAGGGTACTAAGGGAACAGAGTGTTTCAGGGCGAATTGGCGGTCCATAAAAACCCCGTCGGCCCCACTGTCCACAAAGGCCTCAGTCTTGACAGTTTGACCGAGGATCTTCAAGGTCACCGGAATGATAAAAGTCTTCTTGGGAAATTCTGACTTCTGGCCTGACAGGATATTTCCCATCACCCTCAGGCCCTGAAGTTTTCCGGCTTTTCTGGGCATGATACTACCACATGACCTTTATTCCCACAGTACAAACACAACCCCTGCTGTCTCCTCCGCGTCTTCTCACGCGAGGAGAGGCGGGTAGCCCCAATCTGCATAGGCTCCTCAGAAAATTCCTCAGAGTCTGAGGTTCCCTTGGGAAGGAAGGAAATCTCAGTCTCCCTTTCAAGCCTACGCTCTCTCAGCCGTCTATCCACCCGGATGGATAACTGCATGAGCTGATCCAAGCTATCAGGCAAGGGATATTGTACCAGTTGGTCCTTTATCTGGTTAGAAAGACCTCTTCGGTACTGGTGTCTCAGGGCTGGGTCATTCCACTGGGTATCATGGGCCAACCTCCGAAACTCCGTACAGTAAACCTCAACTGGCCTGCGCCCTTGCTTAAGGATCGAAATCTGAGCCTCGGCTGAGGCCGTCTTGTCAGGGTCATCATACAACATGCCCAGTGCCGTAAAAAAAGCATCAACACTTTTAAGCGACGGACAGTCAGGCTGCAACCCATATGCCCAGACCTGTGGGTCTCCTTGTAGCAAGGAAATCACTATGCCCACCCGCTGAATCTCCGACCCAGAAGACTGAGGCCTAAGCCGGAAGTATAGCTTGCAGCTCTCCTTGAAACAAAAGAACTGCGAGCGATCTCCAGAAAAACGATCCGGGAGATTTACTTTCGGCTCCTTAACCCCTGCAGGTGCTGCTGCTGCGGGAGCTCCGCCAGCAGCCTGGGAGGTGTGCATTTTAATGGACAAATCATTAAATTGTCGAGTCAGGACCTGCACCTGATCGACCACCTGTTGCAACGTATTTTGAGGGGTATGCTCCATATTCCCACAAAATTTCAACAGGAGTATTAGGCTGCTGAATATGTTATGCACACCAGTGCCAGCAGGAAAGTACTGGTGTCAGAACTGTTATGCACTCCAGTGTCTGCAGGAATGTACTGGTGTTTGAACTGTTATGCAAAACAGATGGACTCACAGACAAACTGGGGGATATGACATAATGTACACAGAAGGTGATAGGGTAACAAAATACACACAAAGTGAACAGAGAAGCCCAGAGGCTAAGGAACTGGGTATCTCCCTTGTATTAGAACTGCTAAGATGGAAAAAGCAAGATGTTGTGTTTTAATACGTAGAGTACCCGAAATGCTGTTGCTAAGGGCAACAGCAAAACCCTAAAGGGTTACCAACGGGTGTGGCAGTAAACTCCTTGGTCAGAGATGGAATGATAGACACAAGGAGAATCTCCACAATCCAAATTCTCACTTGCAGTGCACAGGTTTTAGCTTACTGCCACTAAACTGACCCCTGACACCTAGCACAGTGAGACAGGATTAGACAGGCAAGTCTTAGAATACAGCCGCAAACTTGCTAAGTTCACAGAGTAGTAACAGAACCCCAGCAAGCTAAACGACTGACTCCAGTCTTACTGCTAGGTCTGGATTGGCAGAGTGTAATACCAAATTCCCAGGCCTATTTGCAGTAAGCAACAAACAAATACAAAGCTACACAGTACTGGCTAACGTTCATGAACTGACTAACCAACAAAGATTCAGCAGCATCTGCTTACCCTGAAAAGAGGCCTTATAAAGCAGGTGCTGTCCACGCCCCACTCAGACCTCACAGACTGTGAGCACAAAAACCAGCACCGGATCCCCTGCCGTGCACAGAGCCTATAACCACTGCACAGCAAAAGACCCGAACCGGAGTATCAGCTGCGCTCAGGTTACTCCACTAGCACTTGTCTCCCGGTTGCCATGACGACGTGGCAGCACAGGGCAGGAGACCCTAACACTGTCATTAACATAGTCTGCATAGTGGAAGGACAAATATAAGGATAAGTGTTGGTGAAGAGTAGTTTCTCTGCTGGTCTACCCTTGCTTGTCAATACTGGTCTGTGGGCAACCGATTGTGGCTCTCCCCCGAACAGGAGCGATATAATCTCTGATTACCTCCTGGCCTGCTATCTGACAGCTCTGTGTACACTGGTTTGAGTCTGCTTCTCGCTACACTGAAGGGCGTGTCCTGAAGCTGCAGACTGGCGTCTCTCTGTGTCTCATGAAAAATCATACTTCTTACTTAGATAATCCCTTACTTGCATGGTTTGATCTAGAGGACATTAGAGGGCAAATATTGTTTGGCATCTTCGCCTTGCTGATTTTCATTTGGCTCTGTTGGAAAATTTGGAGGGACCAAAAGCGGGGATTCGCTGTGTGGGACTTCCCCTAACAGCCAATAGCCATAGAATATAGTGCTGTGAAACACTGAGAGAGGGGTGCAAGAGTCCCCTCCACCATAGCCGGGCTATGGGAAACAGTCACAGCAAACGTGGATTTGGCTGATCACCAAATCAGAGTAATGGACGTCCTGAGACTCTTCGTACCCCACAGGAAGAGATAAGAAATATGGCAAATGGCTCAGCCAGCATTTACCTAAGTGGGGCAGACTGACTAGGGGGATGGATTGTGGGATCCCAAAAGAGGGAACCTTTGAATTATCCCGGTGGGCAACCCTCTACAAAAAATAAAACAAAATTCACTGAGCCAAATGAATAGGCAGCTTGGAGTAGGTGGATGGTAGAATCTTATAAAAGACAGCAAAAAGCCCAAGGTATTTTTACATTAGACACAAGTACAGGAAAAGCAAATCAGCAAGGAGGGGAGGTACAGTCAGATGAGGAAATGGGGGAAGAGATAGAACAACTTGCAATATCTGTAATAGAACCCACTGCAGTCAGCCTGGAGACTTCTACCCAGGGGACTTCAATACATGAGATAAAACCAGAGCACCCCTCTAGCTTCAAGGCAATGTACCCCACTGCAGACCTGACATCCACAATAAACCCTGGATATTCCACAAGTGTTCCACCACCACCCAGGTATATAGAGCCCCAGGTCCGGGCAAATGCCCCGGAGTACACACCTCCTCACTCTATCCACACCTCTTGGCAAAATATATCTGATCCAAGGGGAGGAAGGGTTTTGTGTGGAGTGGAAGGTGAGCTTCTCATCACTCCCAGAATAACCCAAGGCGAGATAGATGAAATGGCTGAGGAATATCAGTTGCCTCAAGCCTCAGCCTACCCGGTTAGAGAGTAATTCATTCCTGGTACAAATGGACAGGCGGATCGGAGAGTTACACAACATGTCCCATGGACACCTGGGGAGATGAGATGATTCCTTTCATCTATCCCTAAGCCACAAAATAATCCATATGGGTTTGCAAATGAACTGCATAATATTGCGGTCAGTTACAGTCCCACATGGAGAGACCTGCTACAGATAATAAAATCAGCAGCTGGTCAGATCGATACTGCCGCTATTTGTACCAAACTCACCCTACCATCGGACCCATTAGAACGTCAGAACACCCCCCAGAGGGCATTAGGATATGTTACACACATAAGGGAAAAAATTGGGGAAGTCTTTCCCCCACAGTCCTGGGTCCGAGTGACAAATATTCAGCAAAAGGTTAAAGAACCAGTGGAGGATTACGTTGAGAGATTTAGACTGTCAGTAGAAGAAGCAGGAGGAGATTTAGAAGACCAAGGTATGGGAAAGATGCTGACTGCCACATTAGTCTCGGGACTCAATAAAGAAATACATGATAAGCTGGTTTCGGCCCATGCCGACTGGCGTGACAAATCAGTCCCGGCACTAATGAGTCTAGCCAGCTCAATCCAGAGAAATATACAGGAGGTGCAGGAGAAAAAGGTCCAGAGGGTGATGGTAGTTGACATGCCTGGTAACCCCCAGAGGGGTAAATTTAGAGGGAGAAACAATTGGGAGCCCAGAAATGTGAAGGGCTACAATTGTGGGAAACAGGGCCACATTGCAAGAAATTGTCCAGCTCCAAAAAAAGGGGGGCAGGGTAGCGCCTGACGGGGAGGGCTTCTAGTGTTACCAGTCATCTTGGTGTTAAGAGCCACAGCAATGGTTCATTCCTGTTTGCATTCGGTTCATGTATTTTATGTTATTTATTTGTTTGCATGCCAGGATTTCTTATGTACTTGTTTAGAGTGTTATACTTTTGTTTACTAGCCTGGTAACTACAGTGTCATATTTTGTGGGTCTCCCCACTAGCCTTAGTTTTGTGTTTTTGTACTGGCGGCAGCGCCACACATAACTTGTTTGTTTAGTTCTCATGTTATAGTCTCCTTAGCTGTAGCTAGTTTTCTCCTTACTCACTCGCAGTCTCAGGTGGTGCCTTGTAACCTTGTAAGACTGGGGGGCATCGGAGTTTGGGCGAACCTAATTCGCCCATTCAAGCGCGGCTGCCTTGGGCAGAAGACTAGCACTTCAGGCACCATCCGACCACTGGGAGGAGTAATGGAGTTAGGGTTAGAAAAGGTCTTGCTGAGGTCATTCATACTGGCCGCAGCTTCACTCATGAGTACTGGAAGTCCCCAGTTGTCACACATTCCACAGAGTTCCAGGGTCTCAATTTGTAACATTGTACTTGTTTCCTAACACTCGGAGAGTAGGGGGCTGATGCCTTTGTCCACTTGACCCTCTCTGAAATGCCTTTTTACTCAGTGGAGTATCTGGTGGACAGTGAAGCAGCCCGTGTTCTCAAGAGAGAGAGTATGTCAATGGATACTCTAATTACCCTGCAAAATCAGGCAGGTCCCCAAACACTTGGTAAATGGGGGAAGGCCGGTTGCAAATAAATAAATATTGTTTGGAAACATGAGGATGGTCGATTGTGTGCACATCTCCCTTTATATGTTTCCAAAGGGGGAATGATTGCTATGATTGCTAAATTTTGGTTTGCACAGTGTTTGAAATACTTTACAACAGAATGGTTATGTTCTCCTTGTAGATAGAGGCGTGGCCTGTTGCCAAGGTAACGGCTGCAGTAACAGCAAAGAAATTGATATCTGAATTTGTGTGCAGGTATGGCCTATATGAAACGGTTGAGAGAGCAAATAGCATATTAAAAAAATGTCTAAGATCTGTGAGCAAACAAAACTTACATGGGTACAAGCTTTACCAGTAGCTCCATGTGCAATGAGGTATACCCCAAAGGGATAACATGGACTTTCATCATTTGAGATACTGTTTGGCAGGCTGCCACTCAAATTACATGGACAGTACACTTCTCTTACTGACTACGTTGTTCAGCTTCATAAGCCACTGACTAATTTGCATGGCAAAGTGTTTTCTTCTTTACCAGATCCACAAGACACATCTGGAACCCCGATTTGATGGCCCATACCAGGTGCTATTGACCACAGTGACCTCCGTCAAGGTGGAGAGGAAAGTACACTTCTCACTGTAAGAAAATTAACTTTCAGGTCAATGATGCAAACTGGTCCTAAAAGCATGGGGCCCCCCGGGGAGAAGAGAACTGAATGGACTGTTAAGATACTCTTGTTTTTCTGCCTGCTTGTTTGTGCTGTATATCAGTGTGTGCAGGTGAAAGAAAAGCAAAAGAACTCTATATGGCTTCTACATCAGCAGACAGCTAAGGAGCTGAACGCTACTGACTGTTGGATCTGCTCTTATGTTCCTGCTAACCATAAAGGAATCCCTTTGATTGGTATCCCTATCTCAATGAACGATCTTAACCTCACAGATTATAGCTGTAATGTTGAAATAGACATAAATCACACTGCTCACAATGCTCTTTCAGACCTAGGAATATATTTAGAAATTGCTGGTATAATCTCTCCACCCACTATGTGTATAGGGCCTATGTTTATTAACCACGTGGCCGAACTAAAAGGTCACCTAGTCAACTTACCTAAGGTATACGTTGGAGAAACAAACTGTAAAAATGCTGCCTTAGTGTTTAACATGGAAAACAATGAAACGTTATGTGACAAGGTGAACGGTAACTGTAACAATCAATGTTGGTGTGCAAATATGAAAGCTCTTTGTGCCCCTAGGTGTGCCTGTCCGAACCAGACGGATGAGGATGATTGGGATTGTAAGACCCAAGTGCACAAAAATATGGTATGGTTTCAGAGCTGGTTGGGAAACCATGGTAAAATAATCCCTAGGGTGCTGAAGCAAGGCCTATACTATATTTGTGGAAATAGGGCCTACTCATGGCTTCCTATGGGAGCATGGGGGAACTGCACTATAGGAAGAGTTGTGCCAGCCATAAGACAGCGTGAAAACATCTCTTTTACCAATATGATAGAAACAGGCCCTAGAGAGACTAGATACAAGAGAGAATTGTTTACTGCAGCAGATAAAGCCTGGATGTGGTTCCCTGCCTGGACAGGCTGGGGAATTGAATTAGCAAATAAGTTAAATAAATATGCAAATATTATGGATGGGATTATTAATGAGACCACAAGTGCCATCCAATGAAGAAATGGCTCAAATTAGGAAGGTGACCCTACAAAATAGGATGGCTCTGGATTATTTGTTAGCCATGGAGGGAGGAACTTGTGCTGTTATAGGGGAGGAATGTTGTACCTGGATTGAGGACTCACATGACCCCATAGAAGCGCACATGAATAAAGTAAAGGAATTACAGAAACAAGCTAGAGACATTTTCAAGGAGGGATGGAATCCCTTCTCCTGGATGGGGTCAATTGGTGCATGGTTTAACAATCTGTTATCAGATTTAATAAAACCCATAGTGGTAGTGATAGGATTGATTGTATTTCTTTTGATCGCTTGGAAATTATTAATGTGCTGTATTTCTCATTTCAGGAAAAATGTGGATTCGCTCGCTTAATAGGAAGAATGATAACAGCCACAGGAGTGACCGTCTGACGGCCCAGCCCAACTGCCCATCTCTTCTGAGAGACCCCTCAGTTGTTGTAAGAGTTGGGTGGAAGACATCATCTCTGAAAGAGGGTCCCGCAGGTGTACTTCCACAGTTTGGACACCACCCCAGAGGGAGTTTATCCCGAGAAGTGATTTCGACGAGTCAGTCATTCCGATTCCAGCGAATTCACCGAGTGGTCTCTGTGCCCTAGTGCACCTCCGGCTGCTGTTATTATTCTTACAGCTAGATAGATAGGGGTGTGAATGCTTCAATAAAGGTGTGTGAATGCTTAGCAAAATAGCAACCGCGAGGCAGTACTTAGTCAGTTCTTCCTCTTGCGTACATCCTGTGTCAATTGGTACTTTGTCACATAATAAAACCTGGGGGCATCAGAGTACTGGGTGGACCTAATTCGCCCGGGAAAAGCGGCTGCTAAAGGACAAGACTTTGACCTGCAGGTGCCAATTGACTGCGGGGTGTGGCAACAGAGTCAGGGTAGGCCCAGGTGTGTTTGTGGCTATATCATCCCCAGTCACAGTCACACCACCTTCTTAGCATTAGTAGTACTGCCATTGTTACCTTTTAGGTGATGTTTTTATATACGTGTGATAATAAAATTATCAAAAGGGTGAGAATTGTTAAGGAAATTTAAGCAATTTATAGAATCTATTCTGTCTTTTTAATATCATGTAATACTTAACAGACATTATTATGTAAGATGTTTTTCTGACAAAGAATGTAGGTTCGTGACAAGAACTTGCTTTACTTTGCTAAGTCACCCTAGTCTTGCTGATTTGCGTCATGTGCCCACCCAGGACCAGATGGTGTTCGATAAGGAGGAATGGGCCTCAAGACCTGCTATGATTGGTCCAAGCTTGGGTGGAGCAATTCTTTGTAATATGCAATATTAGGGGCCATCTATGCCATGTTCGGAAGGCAGATTGAGCTCACTTGTAATTTTACTTGTAAGTGCATGCTGACTGTCACTTTATTGTAATCTTGCTCTGCCATTATCAATATAAACTTTGGATTTGACAACAACTGTTCACGTTGTGTTTTTTCCACAACACCGGGCATGAAACCTGCCAAACGGAATGGCTTCGTAAGCTGCAACCATCTTCCCCAGCACCCGAGTGCATTGATGAATCGACACTCTTGCTGGTTTCAGAATCTCCTTGACCATGATCTGGATTTCCAGAGCTTTTTCCGCTGGGAGAAACACTCTCTGCCGTTCCGTGTCCAGGATCATGCCCAAGAAAGACAGCCGAGTTGTCGGAATCAACTGTGACTTTGGCAAATTTAGAATCCAACCATGTTGTTGCAGAACTGTCAGGGAGAGTGCCACATTTCTTAGCAACTGCTCCTTTGATCTTGCCTTTATCAGGAGATCGTCCAAGTACGGGATAATTGTGACACCCTGCCATTACTTTGGTGAAGACCCTCGGGGCAGTGGAAAGACCAAACGGCAACGTCTGAAATTGGTAATGACAATCCTGAACCGCAAACCTCAGGAAAGCTTGATGAGGAGGATATATTGGGACATGTAAGTTGCATCTTTTATGTCGACTGACGCCATAAAATCCCCCCCTTCCAGAATGGAGATCACTGCTCGAAGAGATTCCATCTTGAACTTGAAAGTTTTCAAATACAGATTGAGGGATTTTAGGTTCAGGATCGGTCTGACCGAGCCATCCTGCTTTGGTACGACAAATAGGCTCGAATAAAACCCTTCTCCGGGGGTACCGTGACAATGACATGCTGTTAACACAGCTTTTGTATCGCAGCACGCACTATTTCCCTTTCTGGGATAGAAACTGGCAAGGCTGATTTGAAAAATCGGTGGGGGGGCACTTCTTGAAACTCCAGTTTGTACCCTTGGGACACTATGTCTACCACCCAAGGATCCAGGCCCGAGTGAAACCAGACCTGACTGAAGAGTCGGAGACGCGCCCCCACCGGTACGGACTCCCGTAGAGGAGCCCCAGCGTCATGCGGTGGACTTGGCAGAAGCCGGGGAGGACTTCTGCTCCTGGGAGCCTGGCACAGCAGGCGACCTTTTTCCCCTTCCTCTACCCTTAGAGGCAAGGAAGGACAACCCTCTTCCTTTTTTGTATTTATTAGGCCGAAAGGACTGCATCTGATAATGCGGCATCTTTTTCTGTTGTGCAGGAACATAAGGAAGAAAGGATGACTTTTCCGCTGTAGCTGTAGACACCAGGTCAGCGAGGCCGTCGCCAAACAAGACACTACCTTTATATGGGAGAGCTTCCATAGATTTCTTAGAGTCGGCATCAGCATTCCATTGATGAATCCACAGTGCTCTCCTGGCCGAGACTGCCATGGCATTGGCCCTTGATCCCAAGAGGCCAATATCCCTCGCCGCCTCCTTTAGGTAAGCTGCAGCGTCCCTGATATAACCGAGAGTCAAAAAAATGCTATCCCTATCCAGGGTATCCATGTCAGATGCCAAATTATCTGCCCACTTACCAATAGCACTACTCACCCATGCCGACGCCACGGCAGGTGGGAGCAGCGCACCCGTAGTGACATAAATGGATTTTAAGGTCGTTTCCTGCTTACGATCCGCAGGGTCCTTAAGGTCAGCAGTGTCAGGAGACGGAAGCGCCACCTTCTTGGACAGTCGTGATAGAGCCTTGTCCACATTGGGAGATGACTCCCACTTTTCCCTGTCGTCAGAGGGGAAAGGATATGCCATTAGAATTCTCTTGGGAATCTGCCACCTTTTATCAGGAGATTCCCAAGCTTTTTCACAAAGTGTTCAGCTCATGAGAGAGGGGAAACGTCACCTCAGGCTTTTTTCCCTTATACAAACAAACCCTTGTATCAGGAACAGCAGGTACCTCTGAAATATGTAAAACGTCTTTAATTGCCACAATCATGTACTGAAAACTCTTAACCAGTTTCGGATTTAAACTGGCCTCACTATAGTCGACACTGGAATCAGAGTCCGTGTCGGTATCAGTATCCGCCATCTGGGTAAATGAACGCTTTTGTGACCCTGAGGGGGTCTGGACCTGAGACAAGACGTCCTCCATGGATTTTCTCCACGTTTGTGTCTGAGAATCAGATTTATCTAGCCTTTTAGTCAATAATGCCACATTTGCATTCAATGTACTCAACATATCCACCCAATCAGCAGTCGGCAGTGCTGACAGAGTCACTCCCAGCGCCTTATCCGCCCCCACAGCAACCTCCTCCGGGGAAGAGCACTCAGCCTCAGACATGTCGACACATACGTACCGACACACACCAACACACTGGTAACAGGGGACAGACCCACAGAAAGCCTGACTCTGTCGGCACTGCCGACACACAGAGGGAGATTACCAGCTCACACCCCAGCGCCTATCCCGGTACTGAGAGCAAATACACACTGCCTCAGACCTGTTTGCGCTGTTATCTTCAATGGGTAATCGCACCAAATTACTGTCCCCCGCCCCCATTTTGCTCCCTGTTACTTGTGCAGGAGAGCGGAGGTCCGGGCCAGCGTCTCTGCATCCTGTGTAAGAGAAAATGTCGCTGGTAAGCTGTGAGGGCTAAGCCATGCCCCCTCACCGGCGCGCTGTAGTCCCGCTCAAATGTAAAATATTTATACTGGCGGGGGCTATATCAAGTGCCTAGGCACTTCTGACATATATATTTTGGCCAGATTTATTGTCTAACTCCAGTAATCATGCTGCCCAGGGTGCCCCCCCTGCGCCCTGCAAGTGCCGCCATAAGTGTGTGTGGGGGCATGGAGCGCAGCGTGGTACCTCATTACTGAAGTCTTCTGCCGTCACTGAAGTCTTCTGTTCTTCGTTATACTCACCCGGCTTCTTTCTTCTGGCTCTATGAGAGGGTTGACGGCGCGGCTCCGGGAAGGAGCAGCTAGGCGCACCAAGTGATCGAACCCTCTGGAGCTAATGGTGTCCAGTACCCTAAGAAGCAGAGCCTTTGAACTCAGAAGAAGTAGGTCTGCTCCTCTCCCCTCACTCCCACGAAGCAGGGAGCCTGTAGCCAGCAGGTCTCCCTGAAAATAAAAAACCTAACATAAAGGGGTATATTTACTAAGGTCCCGATTTTGACCGAGATGGTGTTTTTTCTTCAAAGTGTCATCTCGGGAATTTACTAAACTCAAATCTCGGCAGTGATGAGGGCATTCGTATTTTTTTGGAAGTCAAAGAAAAAAAATACGAATGAATACACCATCGGTCAAATACGACTGTTTTTTGATACAACTCGGTAATTTACTAAAAAGTGTATTTCACGAACACTGCTGGCAATAGCCATACACTGCCGTGAAAAAATACAAATCGTAAAAAAAAGCAAATTTAAAACAGACCTGCTTTTTTTTACCGTGTTCTGATAGGCATGCACGGATCCATGAGATCCGTGCATGTTTATCAGTGGGAAAGTGTTAAATTTTCTGGAAAAAAATGTGTGGGGTCCCCCCCTCCTAAGCAAAACCAGCCTCGGGCTCTTTGAGCCGGACCTGGTTGAAAAAATATGGGGAAAAAAATTACAGGGGTTCCCCCATATTTTTTAAACCAGCACCGGGCTCCACTAGCCAGGTACATAATGCCACAGCCGGGGGACACTTTTATCTAGGTCCCTGCGGCCCTGGCATTACATACCCAACTAGTCACCCCTGGCCGGGGTACCCTGGGGGAGTGGGAACCCCTTAAATCAAGGGGTCCCCCCTCCAGCCACCCAAGGGCCAGGGGTGAAGCCCGAGGCTGTCCCGCCCATCCAAGGGCGGCGGATGGGGGGCTGATAGCCTTTTGAAAAAAATGTGAATATTGTTTTTAGTAGCAGTACTACAAGTCCCAGCAAGCCTCCCCCGCAAGCTGGTACTTGGAGAACCACAAGTACCAGCATGCGGTGGAAAACCGGGCCCGCTGGTACCTGTAGTACTACTACTAAAAAAATACCCCCAAAAAAACAGGACACACACACCGTGACAGTATAAGTTTATTACATACATGCACACCTCCAAACATACATACTTACCTATGTTCACACGAGGCTCGGTCCTTTTCTCCATGTAGAATCCTAGGGGTACCTGTGAAAAATATTATACTCACATAATCCAGTGTACCTTCTGTTCTTTGTATAATCCACGTACTTGGCAAAACAAAAAAATGGAAACCCGACCACGCACTGAAAGGGGTCCCATGTTTACACATGGGACCCCTTTCCCCGACTGCCAGGAGCCCCCCTGACTCCTGTCAAAGAGGGTCCCTTCAGCCAATCAGGGAGCGCCACGTCGTGGCACTCTCCTGATTGGCTGTGTGCTCCTGTAGTGTCTGTCAGGCTGCACACGGCAGAGATACAATGTTGCGCCTATGCGCTCCATTGTATCCAATGGTGGGAATTTTGCGGTCAGCGGTGAGGTTACTTTCGGTCAACCGTTGATCGCAAAGTTCCTCGAACTTCACCCCTGGCCCTTGGGTGGCTGGAGCGGGGGGGACCCCTTGATTTAAGGGGTTCCCACTCCTCCAGGGTACCCCGGCCAGGGGTGACTAGTTGGGTATGTAATGCCAGGGCCGCCGGTACCAGTATAAAAGTGTCCCCCGGCTGTGGCATTATGTACCTGGCTAGTGGAGCCCGGTGCTGGTTTCAAAAATACGGGGGACCCCTACGCTTTTTGTCCCCCGTATTTTTGGAACCAGGACCAGAAGCAGAGCCCGGTGCTGGTTGATTAAATATGGGGGAACCCCTGTCATTTTTTACCCCGTATTTTTTCAACCAGGTCCGGCTCAAAGAGCCCGAGGCTGGTTTTTCCCCATATTTTGTCAACCAGGACCGGCTCAAAGAGCCCGAGGCTGGTTTAGCTTAGGGGGGGACCCCACGCATTTTTTTTTTAGATTTGTAACAATGTTTTTTTTTTTACGAAAGGTGCAGAATGAAGCCCTGCACGGATCTCGCAGATCCGGCCGAGATTCATTGTGTTAATGTCGGCAGTGTTTTACTACTCACTCCCGTAAAACACTGCCAAAAAATACGAACGACATCGACATCGGAAAACACGAAAATGCAGAATACGACATCTTATAGGCCCTACACACTGGCCGATTTTTTTAAAGATATGAACGATCTCGTTCATAAATGAACGAGAACTCGTTCATATCTTTCAGTGTGGAGGCTCCAGCGATGAACGATGCGCGGTCCCGCGCTCGTTCATCACTGGTCCCCCGTCGGCTGTGCATGCAGGCCAATATGGACGATCTCGTCCATATTTGCCTGCAGTTCTATGGAGCCGCGTGACGGGGGGAGTGAAAAAACTTCACTCCCCCCGTCACTGCCCCCCCGCCGCCGGGTCGCTCGTCGGCCGTATCCGCCGTCGGGCAGCTCGGTGGCGGGTCGGCCAGTGAGTAGGGCCCCTTAGTAAATTAGTCGTAATAAATTCAAAAAGTTGCAAAATTACACTTGCGATGTCATTCGTGTTTGAACTTTAACCTCATTCTGAAAAATACGAATTTTAGTAAATATACCCCAAAGTCTTTTCAGAGAAACTCAGGAGAGCTCCCCTAGTGTGTGTCCAATCTCTCTGGGCATAGAATCTAACTGAGGTCTGGAGGAGGGGCATAGAGGGAGGAGCCAGGTCACACCCATTCAAAGTCTTATAGTGTGCCCATGTCTCCTGCGGATCCCGTCTATACCCCATGGTCCTTTTGGAGTCCCCAGCATCCTGTAGGACGTAAGAGAAATATATATATATATATATATATATATATATATTATAAAGGCACAATAACTGATTTAATAGCTGTGGCTTAAGCAATATACCAGTAACATGGTTTTATAATCTTTCAGTTTATATTTCGTCCAACGATGAGAATACAAAGATGGCCCAACAGCCGTACTGATAAATGATCTTCTGCACTACGCAGTTTTTCCCTCGCCGTTTTAGCGATATAATTGCTTATAGTTACTAACAATAAATTGTCTTAATTACAATAGGACTGTAGCAGGCAGGCGTGGGTCTTACGTTCAGGGTAGTGATTAGAAAAGCTATAGGGGACTTGCAATGATTAATTATTGACGCACAGCAGCTAATTGAAGAGGATCTGCTACTTACAATTGTTTCAATCAAAGTTCATTTGTGTCACAGATGTTACAGGTCATCGGCACTTTAGCAGAATTAACTCTTACATGCATTTCCAGTAAGCTACCGTTACAGCTGTCATTATGGGCGATGTTTAAGTGGAACATGAGCAGATGTAAAATGAGTTCACTACACAACCACAATTGTGTGCAAACCTGCAGAAATCACAAGATGCATGCAGACCTAAATATGCGCCAGATGTACACCAGGCATTAATCAGATGCCTGGAAGGTAGAGGGCCACTGGACCTGGGGCTGAAAATGTTAAAGGTCCATACTAGGAAAGAGAGGAGCCATGAGCAGTGCTGTGTGGGTGTGTCCAGAGCCAGGTGTGTATGTAAACCCCCCACTCCCGTGCGACCAGCGCCAGGTGGGTATGCAAACCCCCCGACCCCAGTATCAGCCCCACTGTCTCCCTGAATGCATGTTTTTTTGCCATTTTTTATATTTCAAGTGTTTCAGGTGGGAAATCTTCTAAAGAGTAGACAATTGGAGAAGTTGCCCATAGCAACCAACCAGCTCCTACCTATCATTTTACAGAATGAACTTGATAAATGCTAACTAGAATTTGATTGGTTACTATGGAACTACTCTACTTGGCCAAACAGCTTCTAGCTAGCATTTGGGTAATTTCTCTACCAATAATATATGAAACATTTCCCCATAGTCAAATTTGTTTAAAATAAGAATTTACTCACCGGTAATTCTATTTCTCGTAGTCCGTAGTGGATGCTGAGACTCCGTAAGGACCATGGGGGAATAGCGGCTCCGCAGGAGTCTGGGCACAACTATAAAGAAAGCTTTAGGTCTAACTGGTGTGCACTGGCTCCTCCCACTATGACCCTCCTCCAGACTTCAGTTAGGATACTGTGCCCGGAAGAGCTGACACAAGAAGGAAGGATTTTGAATCCCGGGTAAGACTCATACCAGCCACACCAATCACACCGTATAACTTGTGATACAATACCCAGTTAACAGTATGATAACAACTGAGCCTCTCAACAGATGGCTCAACAATAACCCTTTAGTTAAGCAATAACTATATACAAGTATTGCAGACAATCCGCACTTGGGATGGGCGCCCAGCATCCACTACGGACTACGAGAAATAGAATTACCGGTGAGTAAATTCTTATTTTCTCTGAAGTCCTAAGTGGATGCTGGGACTCCGTAAGGACCATGGGGATTATACCAAAGCTCCCAAACGGGCGGGAGAGTGCGGATGACTCTGCAGCACCGAATGGGCAAACTCTAGGTCCTCCTCAGCCAGGGTGTCAAACTTGTAGAATTTAGCAAACGTGTTTGACCCCGACCAAGTAGCTGCTCGGCAAAGTTGAAGAGCCGAGACCCCTCGGGCAGCCGCCCAAGAAGAGCCCACCTTCCTCGTGGAATGGGCTTTCACTGATTTAGGATGCGGCAGTCCAGCCGCAGAATGTGCAAGCTGAATCGTACTACAGATCCAGCGAGCAATAGTCTGCTTTGAAGCAGGTGCACCCAACTTGTTGGGCGCATACAGGATAAATAGCGAGTCAGTCTTTCTGACTCCAGCTGTCCTGGAAACATATATTTTCAGGGCCCTGACTACGTTCAACAACTTGGAAGCCTCCAAGTCTTTTGTAGCCGCAGGCACCACAATAGGTTGGTTCAGATGAAACGCTGATACCACTTTAGGGAGAAACTGGGGACGAGTCCTCAATTCTGCCCTATCCATATGGAAAATCAGATAAGGGCTTTTACATGACAAAGCTGCCAATTCTGATACACGCCTGGCCGAAGCCAAGGCCAACAACATGACCACTTTCCACGTGAGATATTTCAAATCCACGGTTTTCAGTGGCTCAAACCAATGTGACTTTAGGAAATCCAACACCACGTTGAGATCCCAAGGTGCCACTGGAGGCACAAAAGGGGGCTGAATATGCAGCACTCCCTTAACAAAAGTCTGAACTTCAGGTAGTGAAGCCAGTTCTCTCTGGAAGAAAATCGATAGAGCCGAAATCTGGACCTAAATGGAACCCAATTTAAGGCCCATAGTCACCCCTGACTGTAGGAAGTGCAGGAAACGGCCCAGCTGAAATTCCTCCGTTGGGGCCTTCCTGGCCTCACACCACGCAACATATTTTCGCCATATGCGGTGATAATGGTTTGCGGTTACTTCTTTCCTAGCCTTAATCAGCGTAGGAATGACTTCCTCCGGAATGCCCTTTTCCTTCAGGATCCGGTGTTCAACCGCCATGCCGTAAAACGCAGCCGCGGTAAGTCTTGGAACATTCAGGGCCCCTGCAGCAGCAGGTCTTGTGTGAGCGGTAGAGGCCATGGGTCCTCTGAGATCATTTCTTGAAGTTCCGGGTACCAAGCTCTTCTTGGCCAATCCTGAACAATGAGTATAGTTCTTACTCCTCTTCTCCGTATTATCCTCAGTACCTTTGGTATGAGAGGAAGAGGAGGGAACACATAAACCGACCGGTACACCCACGGTGTCACTAGAGCGTCCACAGCTATCGCCTGCGAGTCTCTTGACCTGGCGCAATACTTTTCTAGCTTTTTGTTTAGGCGGGACGCCATCATGTTCACCTGTGGCCTTTCCCAACGGTTTACAATCATTTGGAAGACTTCTGGATGATGTCCCCACTCTCCCGGGTGGAGGTCGTGCCTGCTGAGGAAGTCTGCTTCCCAGTTGTCCACTCCCGGAATGAACACTGCTGACAGTGCTAACACGTGATTTTCCGCCCATCGGAGAATCCTTGTGGCTTCTGCCATTGCCGTCCTGCTTCTCGTGCTGCCCTGTCGGTTTACATGGGCGACCGCCGTGATGTTGTCTGACTGGATCAGTACCGGCTGGTTTTGAAGCAGGGGTTTTGCCTGACTTAGGGCATTGTAAATGGCCCTTAGTTCCAGAATATTTATGTGCAGGGAAGTCTCCTGACTTGACCATAGTCCTTGGAAGTTTCTTCCCTGTGTGACTGCCCCCCAGCCTCGAAGGCTGGCATCCGTGGTCACCAGGACCCAGTCCTGTATGCCGAATCTGCGGCCCTCTTGAAGATGAGCACTCTGCAGCCACCACAGCAGAGACACCCTTGTCCTTGGAGACAGGGTTATCAGTCGATGCATCTGAAGATGCGATCCGGACCACTTGTCCAACAGGTCCCACTGAAAGGTTCTTGCATGAAACCTGCCGAATGGAATCGCTTCGTAGGAAGCTACCATTTTTCCCAGGATCCGCGTGCAGTGATGCACCGACACCTGTTTTGGTTTTAGGAGGCCTCTGACTAGAGATGACAGCTCCATGGCCTTCTCCTCCGTGAGAAACACTTTTTTCTGTTCTGTGTCCAGAACCATCCCCAGGAACAGTAGACGTGTCGTAGGGACCAGCTGTGACTTTGGAATGTTTAGAATCCAGCCGTGCTGTTGTAGCACTTCCTGAGATAGTGCTACCCCGACCAACAACTGCTCTCTGGACCTCGCCTTTATCAGGAGATCGTCCAAGTACGGGATAATTAAAACTCCCTTCTTTCGAAGGAGTATCATCATTTCGGCCATTACCTTGGTAAAGACCCTCGGAGCCGTGGATAGACCGAACGGCAACGTCTGGAATTGGTAATGACAATCCTGTACCAGAAATCTGAGGTACTCCTGGTGAGGATGGTAAATGGGGACATGCAGGTAAGCATCCTTGATGTCCAGTGATACCATGTAATCCCCCTCGTCCAGGCTTGCAATAACCGCCTGAGCGATTCCATCTTGAACTTGAATTTTTTTATATATGTGTTCAAGGATTTCAAATTTAAAATGGGTTTTACCGAACCGTCCGGTTTCGGTACCACAAACATTGTGGAATAGTAACCCCGTCCTTGTTGAAGTAGGGGTACCTTTACTATCACCTTTTGTGAATACAGCTTGTGAATTGCCCTTTAACACTGCCTCCCTGCCTGAGGGAGTGGTTGGCAAGGCAGATTTGAGGAAACGGCGGGGAGGAGACGTCTCGAATTCCAGCTTGTACCCCTGAGATACTATCTGAAAAATCCAGGGATCCACCCGTGAGCGAGCCCACTGATTGCTGAAATATTTGAGACGGGCCCCCACCGTACCTGGATCCGCCTGTGGAGCCCCAGCGTCATGCTGTGGACTTAGAGGAAGCGGGGGAGGACTTTTGCTCCTGGGAACTGGCTGTATGCTGCAGCTTCTTTCCCCTACCTCTGCCTCTGGGCAGAAAGGACGCGCCTTTAACCCGCTTGCCCCTATTGGGCCGAAAGGACTGTACCTGATAATACGGTGCTTTCTTTGGTTGTGAGGGAACATGGGGTAAAAATGTAGACTTCCCAGCTGTTGCTGTGGAAACGAGGTCCGAGAGACCATCCCCGAACAACTCCTCACCCTTATAAGGCAGAACTTCCATGTGTCTTTTGGAATCTGCATCTCCTGTCCACTGCCGAGTCCATAACCCTCTCCTGGCAGAAATGGACATTGCACTAATTTTGGATGCCAGCCGGCAAATATCCCTCTGTGCATCCCTCATGTATAAAAGTGCGTCTTTTATATGCTCTACGGTTAGCAATATAGTGTCCCTGTCTAGGGTATCTATATTTTCTGACAGGGAATCTGACCATGCAGCAGCAGCACTGCACATCCAGGCTGAAGCAATAGCCGGTCTCAGTATAACACCTGTGTGTGTATATATAGATTTCAGGATAGCCTCCTGCTTTCTATCAGCAGATTCCTTCAGGGCGGCCGTATCCGGAGACGGTAGTGCCACCTTCTTTGACAAGCGTGTGAGCGCTTTATCCACCCTAGGGGATGTTTCCCAGCGTGACCTATCCTCTGGCGGGAAAGGGTACGCCATTAGTAACCTCTTAGAAATTACCAGCTTTTTATCAGGGGAAGCCCACGCTTCTTCACACACTTCATTTAACTCCTCAGATGGAGGAAAAGCTACTGGTAGTTTTTTCTCTCCAAACATAATACCCTTTTTTGTGGTACCGGGGGTAACATCAGAAATGTGCAACACATTTTTCATTGCCTCAATCATGTAACGTGTGGCCCTACTGGAAGTTACATTAGTCTCATCGTCGTCGACACTGGAGTCAGTATCCGTGTCGACATCTGTGTCTGCCATCTGAGGTAGCGGGCGTTTTAGAGCCCCTGATGGCTTTTGAGACGCCTGGGCAGGCACAGGCTGAGAAGCCGGCTGTCCCACATTAGGTATGTCGTCAAACCTTTTATGCAAGGAGTCGACACTGTCGCGTAATTCCTTCCACAGCACCATCCACTCAGGTGTCGAGCCCGCAGGGGGTGACATCACATTTACAGGCATCTGCTCCGCCTCCACATAAGCCTCCTCATCAAACATGTCAACACAGCCGTACCGACACACCGCAAACACACAGGGAATGCTCTGACAGAGGACAGGACCCCACAAAGCCCTTTGGGGAGACAGAGAGAGAGTATGCCAGCACACACCAGAGCGCTATATAACACAGGGATCCCACTATAAATGAGTGTTTTCCCTTATAGCTGCTTTTTATATATCAATATATATATATATATCCTGCACCTTAATTTAGTGCCCCCCCCCCCTCTCTTTTTTACCCTTCTGTAGTGTTCAGACTGCAGGGGAGAGCCAGGGAGCTTCCTTCCAGCGGAGCTGTGAGGGAAAAATGGCGCCAGTGTGCTGAGGGAGATGGCCCCGCCCCTTTTCCGGCGGACTTCTCCCGCTTTTTCTGGAATACTGGCAGGGGTATTTTTACATCTATATAGCCTCTAGGACTATATATGATGTAGATTTGCCAGCCAAAGTGTCATATATTGCCCTCAGGGCGCCCCCCCCCCAGCGCCCTGCACCCATCAGTGACCGGAGTGTGAGGTGTACATGAGGAGCAATGGCGCACAGCTGCAGTGCTGTGCGCTACCTTGGTGAAGACCGAAGTCTTCTGCCGCCGATTTTCCGGACCTCTTCATGCTTCTGGCTCTGTAAGGGGGACGGCGGCGCGGCTCCGGGAACGAACACCAAGGTCGGGTCCTGCGGTCGATCCCTTTGGAGCTAATGGTGTCCAGTAGCCTAAGAAGCCCAAACTACCACCTGTTAGGTAGGTTCGCTTCTTCTCCCCTTAGTCCCTCGCTGCAGTGAGTCTGTTGCCAGCAGATCTCACTGTAAAATAAAAAACCTAAATATACTTTCTTTCTAGGAGCTCAGGAGAGCCCCTAGTGTGCATCCAGCTCAGCCGGGCACAAGATTCTAACTGAAGTCTGGAGGAGGGTCATAGTGGGAGGAGCCAGTGCACACCAGTTAGACCTAAAGCTTTCTTTATAGTTGTGCCCAGTCTCCTGCGGAGCCGCTATTCCCCCATGGTCCTTACGGAGTCCCAGCATCCACTTAGGACGTCAGAGAAAAGTTGTTTTAAAATGTTTTTTTCCCAACCATTTTAGCATAATATAGTATAAGTCATTATACTAGGCCCACTGGGGTGGCAGTACTACTCTAGTCATAGAGAGGCACATCGGGGCAGATGTATAAACCTGGAAAAGGGATAAAGAAGTGATAAACCAGTGATAAGTGCAAGGTGATAACGCACCAGCAAATCACTATGGATTTAAAAAATGACAGATAGGAGCTGATTGGCTGGTGCGTTATCACCTTCCACTTATCACTGCTATATCACTTCTCCAGGCTTAATACATCTGCCCCAATGTGTGTTATGCCCCACGTACCCATTGTAATACATGTGTTGATGATTTCATTGAGGTCGGGAGAAGTTCATAGTCTTCCTTTCCTGGTACAAGCTAGCTCAGGTTGTCTAGTGCCGGCTGGGGATCTGAGGAAAGAGCCGGTTGCCAGGGTCTTTTAATTATTGTATTATATTGTTACATAGCGCCTACAGTCTGCTGTGTCTCCGTAAAAGAACAACACGAGACCCACTATCTGCCAGCTCCACTAATGAAGATACAGAAATCAGGACCATTTACAAAATGGGAATTGACATAAAGAACATGTAGATAGTCCCTCGCCGCCAATGTACCTAACAAATAGCGGCACACAGCAGATCTAACGCGGTATATGAGATGAGCAGCTGTTTTGGGCCTCATAAATAATCGTCAGTATATCCACTAGAATCAGTAGTAAAAAATAAAATATTCCACGGTTGCGCTGACAGGTAAAAAAATATATCACACAATGATTTATCCTACTTGTTCAGGTGCTGATAAAGATCTTTGTACTGTTAAGAATTCTGACAGGGGTCTGGATGCATACTACCCCTCACCCCCTATCCCCCCTTACCGCAGCCCACCCCACCCACGAAGCCTGATCCCCCCCCCCCATCCATCCCCACAGCCTACACCTAACCTACCCCTCAGCCCACCCCACCCGCGAAGCCTGACTCTCCCCACCCACGAAGCCTGATTTCGCCCTCTTCCCCCCCACCCCCACAGCCTTAAACCTAACTCTCTTCCTGGAGCTTAACCCTAACCTTCCCCCACACACATACCCCGGCAATCACTCATTCGGGATCCCGGCTGTCAGGATGCCAGCACCCGATTGCAGACTCATTTGGGGTGCCATCGCCGTCACTGCGAGCAGTTTCAGGATTCCGGCGTCAGTATTTCACAGCCAGGATCCTGACCGGATCCCATTTGACTAATATCACTAGTTATCAACATGTGCAGACACCCAGGTACCCGGTGGCCCCACACCTAGTAAGATATATTATCCAATGAAGGCTAACAAAACATTGATCGTAACAGTTCTGCGATTACCAATACAAGAAACCGGTCAGTTTTGGATGAAATAATAACAGCACACGTGTAGGCAGCTCTCAGTGAGCGCTGTATGAACATTGATATTGAATCATCCAGACTGCAGTAATCCGGTTATAGCTGCAGGCGACCTCCCTCCCCTATACAGTATACAGAGGCTGAGCTATACGGCAGGGGGCATCTTTTATTATATATCCAGTTTCACTGTAGCTGCAGGCGACCTCCCTCCCCTATACAGTATACAGAGGCTGAACTATACCGCAGGGGGCAGTGTTTATTATATATCCAATTTCACTGTAGCTGCCGGCAGCCTCCCTCATCTATATAGCAGAGGCTGAGCTATACGGCAGGGGGCAGCGTTTATTATATATTCAATTTCACTGTAGCTGCAGGCGGCCTCCCTCCTCTATATACTGTAGCATACAGAGGCTGAGCTATACGGCAGGGGGCAGCGTTTATTATATATCCAGTTTCACTGTAGCTGCAGGCGACCTCCCTCCCCTATACAGTATACAGAGGCTGAACTATACCGCAGGGGGCAGTGTTTATTATATATCCAATTTCACTGTAGCTGCAGGCGGCCTCCCTCCCCTATACAGTATACAGAGGCTGAGCTATACAGCAGGGGGCAGTGTTTATTATATATCCAATTTCACTGTAGCTGCTGGCGGCCTCCCTCTATATAGCATACAGAGGCTGAGCTATACCGCAGGGGGCAGTGTTTATTATATATCCAATTTCACTGTAGCTGCCGGCAGCCTCCCTCATCTATATAGCAGAGGCTGAGCTATACCGCAGGGGGCAGTGTTTATTATATATCCAATTTCACTGTAGTTGCAGGTGGCCTCCCTCCTCTATACAGTGGCTGAGCAGGGGGCAGCTTCCAGTGTGTGCTATACAGCTAATGATTATAGCCATTCCCAAATGGTTAGGTCTAAAACCAAATTGGGAAGGGACCTCTGACATCACCAGGGGGAGGAGCCATGCCAGAACAGGGTACACAAAATGTACAGTCGCCACGCTTCGGGCTCGCCACCGGGTTACTAAAGGGAGTAATTGGTGGCGTGGATAGTAGAACTATCCCGCTGGCCTAGCGCCTCCTCCTCGTGTCATGGCTCCTGCCCCTGATGTCAGAGGTCCTTTCTTCAACTTGATTCTAGCATCTACCATTACCAAATCCCACAGTGGGGACTTTGTGTATGCATGCCTGCAGAGGACACTGGACCTTATACAGAGATATACGCGGCCGGATCTACGCCCAACTCCTCCCATACTGGGAGATGGCCAGCGTGTGTGAGGCCGCCTTCCGATAATTGCAGATGCATCGAATCAAGGTTGACCCCTGGCTGCGCTGTCAAGAGGTCTGCCGCCATTTTTTTTTTTTTTTTTTAGGAGCAGCTGCGTGTGACATCATGCATCAACCCCAAAAACGCTGCCGCTGCCCCCCCCCCCCACACACACACACGCATTACCACCTCACGAACGCCTGCCGCTGTCAGTCATCTTGTGGCCGCATTCTTCCTGAAGTGGGATGCCCACCGAACAAATCACAAGCTCATAAACATTAGCGGACTATACGTAATAACAGAGAACATTGCAGCTTCGGGGCTGGTCTATGGCTTCCTAGATGCCATGTATTTACACGTACAATCACGCAGCTATTAGGAGATACACACCCCGAGAACGGCCATGACACCCCTGCATGCGGGATCGCAGAGGCACCCTCGCATTGCGATCGCAGCACAAGCACAGTCTGCACAAACATCGCCCATTGCATACAAACATGAATTAGGCCCAAAGTCAGTGACTTTGATCCATAATACCCATTCCTCCACAAATGTATATAATCTTTATAGCGATTACACCCCCCCCCCATACACACCCATTCCCAGGGCACCAATTAAAAAAATATATATAACACACACCTCCTGCGCGGTCTCTCCGCATGCTTCCATATAGTGACTGGCTGTCAGCACTCTGACTGGTGGATAGTTCCAGCCATCCACCAATCAGCATTCTAATAGCCATTCACTGTCTAGCTGCAGGCTTGGAGGCAGGTAGAGAATGCCACACATTGATTGGTGGCTAGCTCCAGCCATCCACCAATCAGCATGCCAATAGCCATTCACTGTCTGGCTGCAGGCAGGCAGAGAGCGCTGCCTGGCCACTCTGATTGTGTGACCACACCCGCTCCTGCTCAGAGGCTCCTAGAATTGAGGGGCCCTGTACAGCTGCCCAGTGTGCCTATACGTTAAGATGACCCTGCAAGTACCCGCTCCCCACCCTCTCTTGGAACCCCTAATCTCGGGCAGGTAATTAGATGAGTGAATATGGAACTAGTATATGCTCTGTCACATACAGCAGTCTGTATGATGCTCTCTGTATTGTAAGGAAGTCACTCAGATGCTCCCTGTAATGTACAGTGTTCTCTATATTATATAGTGGGTTCTAATATGGTGAGCCCCTTCTTGGTAGTGTCCATGACACACACAGGTATGAGTATTTATGCAAGCCGTCATGTTCCTCTATATCCTCGTTAGTGGTGGTTGTACAGAAGTAAAGGAAGCAGCCTGTACAAAGACAGTATGAGATTTATTGCAAGAAGAACATTGGCGCCAGTCGGAGGCTAGGTGAGCACTTTGGTCAGCGGATTATAGACAATGTCCAGATCTTCAAGGCGTTGCGTCATGTTTTTTTAATTTAAGAAAATAAAATTTAATAGATGACACTTATGTGCCCGGTGACAGATCACACTTTATTTTAAATATTACTGAGACGGTGGTCAGGGGACGTGGAAACCTGATGTCTAACAGTTGCTCTTCAAATGCTCCAACAAGTCCTTGACCTTTGTGGGGTTAATCAGATCCGGGTGCTGTAAAATAAGATGTATGGATGGATGTTATAGTTAAAGACAAACCGTTATTTCAAATAAAACAGCACAAGATATCTCCGCTGGTGTATAAGCAACAGTAAAGTGCCAAGAGGCGAGATTTATCAAACCTTCAAAGCACCCTGTCACATTCTAGCTATCACCTGTGGTACTACACATCCCAGCATTCCCTGTCTCAGTTTTGCTAGTAGGGCATACTGATCTGTGGCAGGCCATGCTGGGATATGTAGTTCCATAGAAGCTGGAACTTTGATGCAGTGGTTTATATAGCACACACATATTCCACAGCGCTTTACAGAGAATATTCAGCCATTCACATCAGGTCCTTCCCCCATTGAGCTTACAGTCTGTTCCCTACCAGTTCTACACACTAGGGTAATTAACAGGGCCGCCTTAACAGTAAGCCCCTGGGCACAGCAATGCACTGGGGCCCCTACCCATCCTCCAGCGGTAGGGGTGGGGAGTGTTATGACCCGTGGAGGGTGTTCTATCTTCCGCTCAGCATGTAATACCTGGAGCAGTAATTTCTGCTAATTACCCCTTTACTGCACCGATGGTGGGAGATGGGGCGGGAGGGAGAACACTGAACTGTAGAAGGGGGCATTGAGCTGAATGAAGGGGCCCCGCTACATGACTTCCAGGGTAGTAAGGGTGTTTCAGTGGTGAGTTTTGGGTATTTTGCCAAACCGCCCAGGGCAGGTTTTGTTTTTACCTGTACGTTGCCAGGGTTTTCATGCGCGTTGCCAGGGTTTTCATGCGCGTTGCCAGGGTTTTTACAAAGTGTGTTATGCTTTTTTTTCCTGGGATTTTATGCTCTGGGATCCATGCGCGTTGACACGGGGAATGCTCGCGATGGCTACCGACCATTGATGTTATCCATCGATGGATAATCCACTGATGGCCATCCCTAGCATATGAATTTGCTGGCGGGCACTAGCACTATAATGCTCTCCCCCTCCCTCCTCCCTTGTACTACTCCACTCGGCTGGCGGAGTTTTCTGGTATGACGCGATCGCATCATCTATCGGGCTGGCTGAGCGGAGTAAGGAGGTTTCCAGTCTACACAGCGCAGCTGACCCCGGAAATTTTCCAGGCATGCCACTCAAGACGTTAATATGCAGGGGAGGGAGGGATAGTGGAGTGGGCTTTATATTTAGCATTTTCCGGTGGGAGGGAAGCTTGCTTGACTACAGATATCTCCAGTTCCTGGAAATAGATTTCTTAGCTTTCTATGGGATATAAAAAAAATATATATAAAAAAACCACACCACTAGAAAGACTCACCTTTCAGGAGGTACTGGGGACACCTGTCAGGAGGTACTGGGGGACTTGAGGATCAGAGTTCAGGAGCCAGAGCAATCCACCAATCTCCTATATAATAGCCCTGTGATTCTGTTTCTCTAACGCTGGGCGTGGCTAGGAGCTCTCATTGGGCTAGTGGCAGGTCTATCACACCCAGTCCACAGCTGATTGGGTGAGAAACGCCCTCCCACACAGGTTACATCCAATGGGAGGCTCTGCCCTTTGCCTGCTGTGTTTTCACAGAGCAGAATTAGCAATGGGACTGATGGAGCTGCAGCTGCAGCTCCAGCCCCACACCCCAAAATAGTCCCCCTGCATCTGCAGCAACACACCCTCCAACAATGGCCCTCATTCCGAGTTGATCGGTCGCATTGCGAATTTAGCAGAGTTACACACGCTAAGCCGCCGCCTACTGGGAGTGAATCTTAGCTTCTTAAAATTGCGACCGATGTATTCGCAATATTGCGATTACTAACTACTTAGCAGTTTCTGAGTAGCTCCAGACTTACTCTGCCTGTGCGATCATTTCAGTGCTTGTCGTTCCTGGTTGACGTCACAAACACACCCAGCGTTCGCCCAGGCACTCCCACCGTTTCCCCGGCCACTCCTGCGTTTTTTCCGGAAACGGTAGCGTTTTCAGTCACACGCCCCTAAAACGCCGTGTTTCCGCCCAGTAACACCCATTTCCTGTCAATCACATTACGATCGCCGGAGCGAAGAAAAAGCCGTGAGTAAAATTACTTTCTTCATAGTAAAGTTACTTGGCGCAGGCGCAGTGCGAACATTGCGCATGCGTACTAAGCGGATTTTCACTGCGATGCGATGAAAAATACCGAGCGAACAACTCGGAATGAGGGCCCATGTACACATAAACATTGATCCACATGCAAAAAGGGGGCGTGGCCACAGGTGCCACGCCCCTTTTCCTATACTTCCAATGGAAGCTTGGAGAGTCAAAAAACTGTACAGACCATTAAAAAAAAAAGGTCCTGAACCTGCCAAAAAGGTGCAGCTGGAGGGTATGTCACTGCAGCAAGTCTCTGCGCTGTAGATAGGGGGGGAAAAACAATCCTTTTACTGCAGCGTCCTATGGGGGTCATTCCAAGTTGATCGCTAGCTGCATTTGTTCGCTGTGCAGCGATCAGGCAAAAACTCTGCACTTCTGCGCATGCATATGCAGCGCAATGCGCACGTGCGGCATACTATTACAACAAACAATGTAGTTTTACACAGGGTATAGCGATGCTTTTCAGTCGCACAGACAGCCGCAGAGTGATTGACAGGAAGAGGGCGTTTCTGGGTGTCAACTGACCGTTTTCAGGGAGTGTTCAGAAAAACACAGGCGTGGCTGGGCGAACGCAGGGCGTGTTCATGATGTCAAATCAGGAACTGAATGGTCTGAAGTGATCGCAAGCGCCGAGTAGGTCTGAAGCTGCACAAATTTTTTTTGTACCCGCTCTCAGATCCCTTCGTTCGCACTTCTGCTAAGCTAAAATACACTCCCAGTGGGCGGCGGCATAGCATTTGCACGGCTGCTAAAAACTGCTAGCGAACAATCAACTCGGAATGACCACCAATGTCTTGCTGCCAGCCTACCTACCCCCTCCGCCAGCAACAATCCCCACTCCCTAGCCGCCCGCAGGTGGAACAAAAGCTGCTGCGGCCACCGGCATCGATGTGTATGAAAGCGGCGCAGCGGAAGACTTTCATAGCCCTCCCTGCGCCGCATACTCTCTGAGCCCCGGAGCCTCCTCTGCGTGTGATGTCACAGAACTGCCTCCCCGCCACAGCCACGCCCAGAGGCCCTGACTCCGCAACACAGCACCTGGGCTGCCGGCCTGGAAGGCCAGAGCTGGTTAATGTAGCGGATAGAGTGGGATATAGCGCGGAGGGTAATGTATGGACGCTGAATCAATGTAAAAGGTGACAGTGCTGTGCAGTGGGTGTGCAGTCAGGGCCGTTGCTAGAGTGTTCGCGCACCCCTGCAAACTATAAATTTGCACCCTCGCATACTTTACAAATGCACAGCGCACATAATAACCCCTGTAGTAGAGACACTTACACATGTAACGCCCCCTGTACCAGATATGCTTACACATGTAACGCCCCCTGTACCAGTGACGCTTACACGTCACACCCCCTGTACCAGTGACGCTTACACACGTCACACCCCCTGTACCAGTGACGCTTACACACGTCACGCCCCCTGTACCAGTGCCGCTTAGACACGTAATGCCCCCTGTACCAGTGACGCTTACACACATTACGCAGCAGTCACACACATATATATATATATATATATATATATATATATACACACACACACACACACACATACACATATATACACACACACACATATACATACACACACACATATACATACTACACACATATACATACACACACACACACACACACACACACACACACATATACATACACACACATATACATACACACACATATACATACACACACATATATACACACACATACACATATATATATATACACACACATATACACACACATATATACACACACACATACATATACACACACACACACACATATACATACACACATATATATACACACACACATATACATACACACATATACACACACACACACACACACACACATATATACACACACACACACATATATACACACACACACATATATATATACACACACACACACACACATATACATATATACACTAGAGATGAGCGGGTTCGGTTCCTCTGAATCCGAACCCGCCCGAACTTCAGGTTTTTTACACGGGTCCGAGCAGGCTCGGATCTTCCCGCCTTGCTCGGCTAACCCGAGCGCGCCCGAACGTCATCATCACGCTGTCGGATTCTCGCGAGGCTCGGATTCTATCGCAAGACTCGGATTCTATATAAGGAGCCGCGCGTCGCCGCCATTTTCACACGTGCATTGAGAGTCATAGGGAGAGGACGTGGCTGGCGTCCTCTCCGTTTAGAGAAGAGAGAGACACAGTATTTTGGAGAGCATTATTAGGAGGAGTACTACTATACTGTATACTACTATACTACTTGCTGAAGTTATATTTATAGATTAGATAATAGATAGTGTGACTGTAAGTGTATTATCTGACTTGTGGGGGAGACACTGACAGTGGGGAGCAGTTAGAGTCTGAGAGCAGGACTCAGGAGTACATATAACGTACAGTGCACACTTTTGCTGCCAGAGTCAGTGCCATACTGCCATTGTTGTGACCACACTGACCACCAGTATAATAATATATTTTGTGATTGTCTGCTTAGGCCTCGGAGTACTAGTTGCAACGTGACCTGAAGTGACCACCAGTTTAATATATATATATATATATATATATATATATAATTGTATATTATATATATATATATATATATATATATATATATATATATAATATTGTATACCACCTACCCGTGGTTTTTTTTTTTTTTTTCATTCTTCTTTATACATACTACTATAGTAGCTTACTGTAGCAGTCTGCGGTGCTGTGCTGACCTGACAGTGTCCAGCAGGTCCGTCATCAGTCATTACATAATAAATATATATAGTACCTGTCCGGCTGCAGTACTAGTGATATTATATTGATTTCATCTCATTATCAATAATTTATCATCCAGTCTAGACTCTATATTAGCAGCAGACACAGTACGTTAGTCCACGGCTGTAGCTACCTCTGTGTCGGCACTCGGCAGTCCATCCATAATTGTATACCACCTACCCGTGGTTTTTTTTTTTTTCTTTCTTCTTTGTACATACTACTATAGAGTATAGTAGCTTACTGTAGCAGTCTGCGGTGCTGCTGAGCTGACAGTGTCCAGCAGGTCCGTCATCAGTCATCATTACCTAATAAATATATTATCTACCTGTCCGGCTGCAGTACTAGTGATATTATATATACATACATATATATATTGATTTCATCTCATTATCAATCATCCAGTCTATATTAGCAGCAGACACAGTACGTTAGTCCACGGCTGTAGCTACCTCTGTGTCGGCACTCGGCAGTCCATCCATAATTGTATACCACCTATTCGTGGTTTTTTTTTTTTCCTTTCTTCTTTGTACATACTACTATAGTATAGTAGCTTACTGTAGCAGTCTGCGGTGCTGCTGAGCTGACAGTGTCCAGCAGGTCCGTCATCAGTCATCATTACCTAATAAATATATTATCTACCTGTCCGGCTGCAGTACTAGTGATATTATATATATACATACATATATATATATATTGATTTCATCTCATTATCAATCATCCAGTCTATATTAGCAGCAGACACAGTACGTTAGTCCACGGCTGTAGCTACCTCTGTGTCGGCACTCGGCAGTCCATCCATAATTGTATACCACCTACCCGTGGTTTTTTTCTTTTCTTTCTTCTTTGTACATACTACTATAGTATAGTAGCTTACTGTAGCAGTCTGCGGTGCTGCTGAGCTGACAGTGTCCAGCAGGTCCGTCATCAGTCATCATTACCTAATAAATATATTATCTACCTGTCCGGCTGCAGTACTAGTGATATTATATATACATATATATATTGATTTCATATCATTATCATCCAGTCTATATTAGCAGCAGACAGTACGGTAGTCCACGGCTGTTGCTACCTCTGTGTCGGCACTCGGCAGTCCATCCATAAGTATACTAGTATCCATCCATCTCCATTGTTTACCTGAGGTGCCTTTTAGTTGTGCCTATTAAAATATGGAGAACAAAAATGTTGAGGTTCCAAAATTAGGGAAAGATCAAGATCCACTTCCACCTCGTGCTGAAGCTGCTGCCACTAGTCATGGCCGAGACGATGAAATGCCAGCAACGTCGTCTGCCAAGGCCGATGCCCAATGTCATAGTACAGAGCATGTCAAATCCAAAACACCAAATATCAGTAAAAAAAGGACTCCAAAACCTAAAATAAAATTGTCGGAGGAGAAGCGTAAACTTGCCAATATGCCATTTACCACACGGAGTGGCAAGGAACGGCTGAGGCCCTGGCCTATGTTCATGGCTAGTGGTTCAGCTTCACATGAGGATGGAAGCACTCAGCCTCTCGCTAGAAAACTGAAAAGACTCAAGCTGGCAAAAGCACCGCAAAGAACTGTGCGTTCTTCGAAATCCCAAATCCACAAGGAGAGTCCAATTGTGTCGGTTGCGATGCCTGACCTTCCCAACACTGGACGTGAAGAGCATGCGCCTTCCACCATTTGCACGCCCCCTGCAAGTGCTGGAAGGAGCACCCGCAGTCCAGTTCCTGATAGTCAGATTGAAGATGTCAGTGTTGAAGTACACCAGGATGAGTAGGATATGGGTGTTGCTGGCGCTGGGGAGGAAATTGACCAGGAGGATTCTGATGGTGAGGTGGTTTGTTTAAGTCAGGCACCCGGGGAGACACCTGTTGTCCGTGGGAGGAATAGGGCCATTGACATGCCTGGTCAAAATACAAAAAAAATCAGCTCTTCGGTGTGGAAGTATTTCACCAGAAATGCAGACAACATTTGTCAAGCCGTGTGTTGCCTTTGTCAAGCTGTAATAAGTAGGGGTAAGGACGTTAACCACCTCGGAACATCCTCCCTTATACGTCACCTGCAGCGCATTCATAATAAGTCAGTGACAAGTTCAAAAACTTTGGGTGACAGCGGAAGCAGTCCACTGACCAGTAAATCCCTTCCTCTTGTAACCAAGCTCACGCAAACCACCCCACCAACTCCCTCAGTGTCAATTTCCTCCTTACCCAGGAATGCCAATAGTCCTGCAGGCCATGTCACTGGCAATTCTGACGAGTCCTCTCCTGCCTGGGATTCCTCCGATGCATCCTTGAGTGTAATGCCTACTGCTGCTGGCGCTGCTGTTGTTGCTGCTGGGAGTCGATCGTCATCCCAGAGGGGAAGTCGTAAGCCCACTTGTACTACTTCCAGTAAGCAATTGACTGTCCAACAGTCCTTTGCGAGGAAGATGAAATATCACAGCAGTCATCCTGCTGCAAAGCGGATAACTGAGGCCTTGACAACTATGTTGATGTTAGACGTGCGTCCGGTATCCGCCGTTAGTTCACAGGGAACTAGACAATTTATTGAGGCAGTGTGCCCCGTTACCAAATACCATCTAGGTTCCACTTCTCTAGGCAGGCGATACCGAGAATGTACACGGACGTCAGAAAAAGACTCACCAGTGTCCTAAAAAATGCAGTTGTACCCAATGTCCACTTAACCACGGACATGTGGACAAGTGGAGCAGGGCAGGGTCAGGACTATATGACTGTGACAGCCCACTGGGTAGATGAATGGACTCCCGCCGCAAGAACAGCAGCGGCGGCACCAGTAGCAGCATCTCGCAAACGCCAACTCTTTCCTAGGCAGGCTACGCTTTGTATCACCGCTTTCCAGAATACGCACACAGCTGAAAACATCTTACGGCAACTGAGGAAGATCATCGCGGAATGGCTTACCCCAATTGGACTCTCCTGTGGATTTGTGGCATCGGACAACGCCAGCAATATTGTGTGTGCATTAAATATGGGCAAATTCCAGCACGTCCCATGTTTTGCACATACCTTGAATTTGGTGGTGCAGAATTTTTTAAAAAACGACAGGGGCGTGCAAGAGATGCTGTCGGTGGCCAGAAGAATTGCGGGACACTTTCGGCGTACAGGCACCACGTACAGAAGACTGGAGCACCACCAAAAACTACTGAACCTGCCCTGCCATCATCTGAAGC